>NC_053025.1:337341764-337501382 GCF_003073215.2 Triticum urartu | reverse complement strand
GACGCTTGAGTCTCCTTGAATATTTACTTGGGGTGCCTCAAGCATCCCCAATCTTGAGCTCTTGCCTCTCTTCCTTCTTGTCACATCGAGATCTTCTCGATCATCGAACACTTCATCCACACAAAACTTCAACAGAAAACTCGGTAAGATCCATTAGTATCATAAAGCAAATCACTACTCTAAGTACTATTGCAAACCAATTCAAATTTTTTTTTTGCATTGTAGCTACTGTAATATAAATTTTCCATGGCTTAATCCACAGATATAAATCGATAGTTTCATCAAAACAAGCAAACTATGCATCAAAAACAGAACAGTCTGTAATAATCTGAACATTCACCATACCTATCGTACTCCAAAAATTCGAAAAAATTAGGAAAAATAAAAAATTTGTAAATAAAGACATTGCAAAAAGTTTTAGAACCGTTTGATGTTCCAGTAAAAAATGTAAAATCACGCAGTACAGCCAAAGTTTCTGTCCTGCACCGTACAAACCAACAAGCAAAGTAAACATCCTAAAGGAAAATCCTGGCACATTATTTTTATTTTTAAACCTTATAAAAGCACACAGCAGAAATAAATGACTCTCTAAAACTTCTGGGTTGTCTCCCTGGCAGCGCTTTCTTTAAAGCCATTAAGCTAGGCATATAGTGCTCAAGTAATGGATCCACCCGGATCCCAAGGTATATCAAAGCCAATTTTAATTAGCAATGATTTGGCATTTAGTAGTGAGCACAAAGTAACATAATTCAAGCAATGACGAAGTCTAGCTCTCTTCCTATGCATCGGCATGTCATAAAAGAACAATTCATGCACACACAGTAAAGGCCAATGCATAGAATAAATAGTTTCTTGCAATTTTTTCGTATTGGAAACATAATGAGGCAGAGATGTAGTTCCTCTCTCATAATAATTGCAAGTAGGAGCAGCAAGCACATGCATATTATATCTATAAAAATCATCATGTGTAATAGTAAAATACAACCCATCAATATAATCCTTAATAAGTGCAAACTTCTCCGATATAGTGTAGTTGGGAGAATTCGAAGAGATAATAGGACTATCATGTGTGGGTGCAATAGCAAAAATTTCATGTTTAACATAAGGAACTATAGAAAGTTCATCTCCATAAGCATAATTTATATTGGCATCTTGGCCACAAGCATAGCAAGCATCATCAAAAAGGGATATTTCAAGAGAATCAACGGGATCATAACAATCATCATAGCAATCATCCTTCGGTAAGCACGAAGGTAAATTAAACAATGTATGAGTTGAAGAGTTACTCTCATTAGAAGGTGGGAACGAGTAGCTAATCCGCTCTTCCTCCTTTTGTGCTTCGCTCTCGTCATCATCTTTTTCATCCAATGAGCTCACAGTTTCATCAATTTCTTCTTCCATAGACTTCTGCAAAATATTAGTCTCTTCTTGGACAGCGGAGGAGTCCTCAATATATGGTTTAACATAGGCATTAGAAGCATAATTATCATAACAATATTCAAGTATGGCAAAATTTTCAGATTTGTAAAGAGTAGCATCATACGTTTCAATCAAAGAAGCAATTTCATAAGCACTCTTAAAAGCAACAAATTCTTCAATTTGTTAAACATCATAGTAATTATAAACACCCTTAGCATATGAAGATATGATACCATTATCAATAAGCTCACATTGGTAGGGAAGGTGTTTCTTAGGGTTTTCAGAACAACAATTAACATCATATATTTCACATAAATTCCAAGCATAGCATTGCAAACGATGAATTTGATCCACTAAATGTTTCCCTTTTTCAGATATATGGTGTAGCACATAACAAGCATGCTCATCTAAGGATTTTACCTCAACTAAGCTAGTTGGGGTTTCAGCATGAGAACATAGGGATCGAAGATGATCCAAGTAAAAAGCTTGAGGAGTGTGATAGATTTTGAGTGGTTCTTCAACCATTGGTTAAGTAGGTACAACTAATTTTTTTGGTTTTTTGCGTTTCCTACCCATAAATAAAGATACAAAACAACTAAGAACAGCAAATAAAAATTACTAAGTGATAAACCAAACAAGCACACATGAGAGTATTCACCCCACGCTATTGCTCCCCGGCAATGGCGCCAGAAAAAGGTCTTGATAGCCCACAAGTATAGGGGATCGCAATAGTTTTCGATAAGTAAGAGTTTCGAACGCAACGAGGACCTAAAGGTAGAACAAATATTCCCTCAAGTTCTATCAACCACCGATACGACTCTACGCATGTTTGACGTTTGCTTTACCTAGAACAAGTATGAAACTAGAAGTACTTTGTAGGTATTTTTGGATAGGTTTGCAAGATAATAAACAACGCGTAAATAAAAAGGTAGGGTCTGTTTAGATAAAGAAACAATAAAGTAAATATACCGAGTGTGGAAAGGTGGTGGTAGGAGTTGCGAAATTGTCCCTAAGGAATTGACTACTTTACTAGACCGATTGCATGTTTTATGTGGGAGAGGCCACTACTAGCATGTCATCCCTGACTTGGAGTTATGTGCACTTATGATTGGAACTATTAGCAAGCATCCTCAACTACTAATGTTCATTAAGGTAAAACCCAACCATAGCATTAAGATATATTGGTCCCCCTTCAATCCTGTATGCATCAATTTCTATGCTAGGTTGAAGCTTCTGTCACTCTTGCCCTCCAATACATAGTCCTATCAACATAAAACTAACCCTATGGTGTGATCCACGCGCACGGTCATATGATGGGCACCAAAGGACAGCAACATAACCACAAGCAAATTAAATCAATCATAGTAATTCATGAACCACCGATAGGACAATGAAAATCTACTCAGACATCATAGGATGGCAACATATCATCAGATAATAATATGAAGCATAAAGCACCATGTTCAAGTAGAGGGTACAGCGGGTTGCGGGAGAGTGGACCGTTGTAGATAGAGGGGGGAAGGTGATGGAGATGTTGGTGAAGATGGCGGAGGTGTTGGTGAAGATTGCGGTGATGATGACGATGGCCACGGCAGCGTTCCGGCACCACCGAAAGAGAAGGGGAGAGGGGGCCCTTCTTCTTCTTCCTTGACCTCCTCCCTAGATGGGAGAAGGGTTTCCCCTCTGGTCCTTGGCCTCCATGGCATGGGAGGGGCAAGAGCCCCTCTGAGATTGGATCTGTCTCTCTGTCTCTCTCTGTCTCTCTCTGTTTCTGCGTTCTCCTCTTCTGCCCTTTCACCGTTTCGTATATATGTGGAGATCAGTAACTCTGATTGGACTGAAACCTTCGTCGAGATTTTTTTTCCTAAAAATTAGCTTTCTTGTGGCAAAATAATAGCAGCAACCGCCTTACGTGGGGCCCACGAGGGTCAGAGGCGCGCCCCCTGCCTCGTGGCCACCTCGGGCACCGTCTCGCATTGATTCTTCTTCCCATATTCTCCTAATATTCCAAAAATATTCTCCGTCTGTTTTTATCCCGTTTGGATTCCGTTTGATATGGGGTTTCTGCGAAACATAAAGCATGCAACAAATAGGAACTGGCACGGGGCACTGGATCAATATGTTAGTCCCAAAAATAGTATTAAAAGTTGCCAAAAGTATAGGAAAGTTGTAGAATATTGGCATGGAACAATAAAAAATTATAGATACGATGGAGACGTATCAGTGAGCACGCGAGTTGGATGCACACCCACTTAGTTTCTTTTTTAAGCGTTCATAAACTTATAGCTCTAGTGCATCTGTTGCATGGCAATCCCTACTCACTCACATTGATATCTATTTATGGGCATCTCCATAGGCCATTAATACACCTAGTTGATGTGAGACTATCTTCTTGTTTTTGTCTTCTCCACAACCAGCATACTCTATTCCACCTATAGGAATATATCCATGGCTCACGCTCATGTATTGCGTGGAAGTTGAAAAAGTTTGAGAATGCTAAAGTGTGAAACAATTGCTTGACTAAAACCGGGTTGTGCATGACGAAATACTTTGTGTGATGAAGATGGAGCATAGCCAGACTATATGATTTTGTAGGGATAACTTTCTTTGGCCATGTTATTTTGAGAAGACACGATTGCTTTATTAGTATGCTTGATGTATTATTGTTTTTATGTCATTATTAAACTTTTTTTGAATCTTATGGATCTTAATATTCATGCCACAATAAAGAAAATTACATGGATAAATATGTTAGGCAGCATTCCACATCAAAAATTCTATTTTTATCATTTACCTACTCGAGGACGAGCAATAATTAAGCTTGGGGATGCTTGATATGTCTCCAATGTATTTATAATCTTTGATTGTTCCATGCTATTATATTATCTGTTTTGGATGATTTATATGCATTAATATGCTATTTATATTATTTTTGGTACTAACTTATTAACCTAGAGCCCAATGCCAGTTTCTGTTTTTTCCATGTTTTTGAGTTTTACAGAAAATGAATATCAAACGGAGTCCAAACAGAATAAAACTTTCACGATGATTTTTCTTGGACCAGAAGACACACATAGCACTGGGAGATGAAGTCAGAGGAGTCCCGAGGAGGCCACAAGACTCAGGGGCGCGTCCCAGGGGGGCGCCCTGAGGGCTTGTGGGCCCCTGGAGCTCCTCCAACCCTAAATCTTGGCCTATAAATTCCCAAATATTCCCAAATGACCAGAAGCATCCACCAAAATATTTTTTGCCGTCGTAACCTTCTAGTCCCATGAGATCCCATCTTGGGGCCTTTTCCGGCACACTACCATAGGGGATTCAATCATGGAGGGCTTCTACATCAACTCTATTGCCCTTTCGATCACGGAGATCTATTTGATGTAATATTCTTTTGCGGTGTGTTTGTCAAGATCTGATGAATTCTAGATTTATGATCAGTTTATCTATGAATATTATTTGAATCTTGTGTGAATTCTTATATGCATGAAGTCATATCTTTTTATTTCTCTTCGAATTATCGGTTTGGTTTGGCCAACTATATTGGTTCTTGTTACAATGGGAGAGGTGCTTAGATTTGGGTTCAATCTTGTGGTGATCTCACCAGTTACAAAGTAGGGTGATGACCCACAAGTATAGGGGATCAATTGTAGCTCTTTTCGATAAGTAAGATTGTCGAACCCAACGACGAGCAGAAGGAAATGACAAGTGGTTTTCAGCAATGTAATGTCTGCAAGTGCTGAAATTGTAAGTAGCAGAGTAGTTTGATAGCAAGGTAATTTATAACGAGCAAGTAACGATAGTAGTAAGAAAAGTGTAGCAAGGAATCCCAATCCTTTTGAGGCAAAGGAAAGGCCAAAACGGTCTCTTATGATAAGCAGAGCGTTCGTGAGGGTACACGGGATTTTCATCTTGTCACTTTCATCATGTTGGCTTAATTCCTGTTTGGTACTTTGATAATTTGATATGTGGGTGGACCGGTGCTTAGGTGTTGTTCTTACTTGAACAAACCTCCTACTTATGATTAACCCTCCCGCAAGCATCCGCAACTATGAGAAAAGTATTAAGAATAAATTCTAACCATAGCATTAAACTTTTGGATCCAATCGGTCCCTTACGGAATAGCACATAAACTGGGGTTTAAGCTTCTGTCACTCTTGCAACCCATCATCTAATTGCTACCCCACAATGCATTCCCTTAGGACAAAATATGGTGAAGTGTCATGTCGTCGACGTTCACATGACACCACTAAGGGAATCACAACATACATACTATCAAAATATCGAACACATATCAAGTTCACATGATTACTTGCAACACGATCTCTCCCTGACATCAAGAACAAAAGTAACTACTCACAAATGATAATCATGCTTAAGATCAGAGGGGTATTAAATAGCATATAATCTTCCACCAAATAAACCATATAGTAATCAACTACAAGATGTAATCAACACTACTAGTCACCCACAAGCACCAATCTATAGTTCCTGTAACAAGATTGAACACAAGAGATGAACTAGGATTTGAGAGGAGATGTTGTTGTTGAAGATGTTGATGGAGATTGCCCTCCTCAAGATGGGACAGTTGTTGGTGATGATGATGACGATGATTTCTCCCTCCGGGAGGGAAGTTCCCTCCGCGGAATCGCTCCGCCGGAGGGCAAAAGTGCTCCTGCCCAAGTTCCACCTCGAGACTACGAAGCTCCATCCCGAAAGTCCTCCTCTAAATTTTTCTAAGTCAAAATGACTTATATACTAGAAGATGGGTACCGGAGGTGGGCCTGGGTGAGCACAACCCACCAGGGCGCACCTGGGCTCCATGGCGCATCTAGGTGGGCTGTGCCCACCTGGTGGGCCCCCTCTGGTAGTTATTTGCTCCAATATTCTTCATATATTTGATAAAAAATCTCTGTGAAGTTTCAGCTTGTTTGGTGTTGTGCAGAATAGGTGGCCTGACGTAGCTTTTCCAGGTCCAGATTTCCAGCTGCCGGAATTCTCCCTCTTTGTGTATACCTCGCATATTATGAGAGAAAAGGCATTAGAATTACTCCAAAAAGCATTATTATGGATAAAAACATCATAAATAACAGTACGAAAACATGATGCAAAATGGACGTATCAACTCCGCCAACCATAGACCTTGCTTGTCCTCAAGCGAAAAACTGAAATCGAAAAACATGTTCACATGCTTAGAGAGAGAGGTGTCAATAAAAACAAAATACGGACATAGAAGCATCATGTTCATTATTATAACAGCAACAAACTTAAACATAAGACTCATATCATAGAACTTTTATCACAGACTTCTCATGAACAAGTGACAATTCATCACACTATTGAAGTATAAAGAAAAAACTCTATTAGAAACCAAAAACTATGTTCTCAGTCAACTTTTTTTGACCATGAAGACTGCAGGGCTTACACCCCACAGCATTTTATTAAATAAAATAAAAAAACAAACACATACAGGGTTTCCTCAAGGTGAGGAAAGAAAAACTATACAGGGTATGGGAGCACTAAACCTATGATTTACAAAGAGACAGGAACTCTTCTCAAGGAGGAAGAAAATCAATCCACTTAAGAAGGGCGTCTCTAAATTTCCGTTTTATTCGGTGGGAGAGCAGAGTGATATCATGAATGAAGCTATTCCTCCACGCCCTGAAAGAGGGATAAATGTTCCTGAAAGTTCTATCATTCCTGATCTTCCAAATATTCCACCAGGCCATGAAAACCACCTCCCCAAAAAAGGTTTGTTGAAATCCTTCCTTGCATGATGAGCAATTTCCACCATATCATCACTATTTTTCCATTCAATTTGCAGGTAATTCCAGACCCGAGCACTGAAATTGCACTGGAAGAACAGGTGATTTCTGTCCTCCAGAGCTCCAGTCAGACAAAGAACACATTCAGGCCCTTCATTGATTCTCCAATGTCTCCTCTGAATCATGTCCTTGGTGTTAATCCTGTCCATGATGACAAGCCAGGCAAACATCTTGATCGACATAGTGCAGCAACTTTTCCATATCCATCCCAGGATGGGGTTTGAGACCATTGGTTGATAGACAAAATCATAAAACTTTTTTGCTGTATACTCTGATTTGTTGGAATGCCTCCATCCCCAGTGGTCATTAGATTGATTATCCAAATGGAAAGACCCCATTAATGAGGAGAGCTGTTGCATTTCTTGGAAGGCTTGTTCAGTCATAGGTAGGTAGAAAAGTTCCTGAAAAGAACTAGCCTGAAAAACTTCCTTGACTGAGAGGTTTTTGTGGAGACAAAACGAAAACAGCCTAGGAAATCGTTGTTGCAGAGGAACCGAGCTGTTCCCAATTTGCCAGTAGTCTGACCAGAACTGCACTGTATCTCCACTATGAACATCAACCGACGTAACGGCTCTGAAATTCCATCAACTTGCATACATCTTTCCACCAAAAGGAGCCACAGAGAATAGTATCATGTGGAATCCTTTCAAAGTAGTAAGAGTCCCAAACTAATTGCACCCAGGGCACATCCATCTTGTTATAAAATTTGTTGAGGTGCTTCAATAAGAGAGCATCATTCTGCAGTCCAAGTTTTAAAATCCCAAGCCCCCCTTTGGACTTAGGCCTGCAAACAAGTTGCCAAGCCGCAAGTGAGTGACCCTTTTCCTGACCATATTTCCTCCATAAACACTGCCTTTGGATTCTTTCCAATTGTTTTAAAATACCCTGAGGAATGGACAAGCTATAGAGGAAAAAAATAGGCAAGGAAGAGATCACCGAGTTGACTAATTGCAGTCTGCTCCCTTGTGGCAAGAACCATGAACTTGCTGTCAATCTTCTCTCCATACAATCCACAAGAGGAAGGAGGTCAACTATTTTAGGCCTGGTGGTCCCCACTGGCAGCCCTAAATATGTAAAAGGCATAGTGCCTAATTTGCAATCAAAAAAGGCAGCCAGGTCAGAAGCATCCTGCTCAACTACATTGATAGGATACATGGAGGATTTATGGAAATTGATCTGCAGTCCAGTTGCCTATGAGAAGGAATGTAAAACTGATTTCAGAGCCCTCAATTGACTTAGATCATCATTTAGGAACAACAGTGTGTCATCCGCATATTGCACCACTGGGTAATCTGGATCATGGGTAAGCAGGGGCCTGCTTATTAAACCTTGTTGGAGAAGATTGTTCACTAGAGTCTGTAAAAGATCCGCCGCAATAAGTTCTCAGTCAACTTTGCCATTACAATTCATCATCTTTTAAGGAAGGGTCACGTATCGGAGCCTTTAGGCAAGTCCACATACTCAACCATCATATAGTCCTCTATGATTGCTAAAACTCACCGTGTACACATGAGCAAAACGTTTCAACCGAACACATAGAAAGATAGGGGTTTATAGTTTCGCCTCCCAACGTATTCACCTCAAGGGTGATTTCAACAATAATAATTCATGCTATCTATATTCAAATGGAAATATGTGCCTAGATCTTTGCTCACCACATGTTGCTGGCCAAAGGAGAAAAATAAAAAGGAATAGAAGGAAAACTTTGACTCTTTGTATAAAAGTAAATACATGAAAGTAAAAGATAGGCCCTTCGCAGAGGGAAGCAGAGGTTGTCATGCGCTTATTTGTTTGTATGCTCAGCCCCTTTGTGCAAAAGAACATCACGTTGCATTTCCCCTTGTGATAGTGACCTTTATTATGCAGTCTGTCGCTTTTATTCTTCACCATCACAAGTTCATGCAACACTCAATTTTCTCTTACACTAAATGATCTCACACTTTTAGAAGCAGTTTTTATTTCCTTTTTGCACCGATGACAACTTACTTGAGGGATCTTGCTCAATCCCTAGGTAGTTCTGGTGGACACTTGAAAATAAGACTTGGGTTTAAGGGTTTTTGGATGCACAAGTAATGTCTCTACTTAATGCGGAATTTTTGGCTAGCAAAGATAGGGGCAAGCACCACATGTTAAAGATCCATGACAATATTACTTCTATGTGAATATAAACAAATAGGAACCATTAGGTTGTCTTCCTTGTCCAACGTCAAAAAATTTGGCATATAATATTTTGATGAGGGCTCACAATAACAAAAGATTCCTAGGATAGTGTATTTATATGTGAATCTTCTCTTCCCTTATTAATTCTTTCATGAGTTGCATCATTGACTAATGCTATGTTTGTCAATCTCTAATAAAATTTTCTACTTTTTCTTTTCCTTATGTGGTGTCGTCACCTACCATAAGATTAGCATATGATATTTTTCATTTATTTCCTTTCTTTCAATTACAACATGAAAATAAAAAGCAAAAACTCAAAGTAAACTTTACTATATATATCTCGCACACGATTACAAGGATAAATCACTAAGCAAACTCTCGAAAAGAAAGCATCAAACTAAACTTTTATTCATCTAAAGCAAAAGGTCGAACTAAAATAAGTAAAGGCAAAAGATAGTGGGGATGATACGATATCGGGGAACCTCCCCCAAGCTTGGCAGAAGCAAAGGGGAGTGCCCATACCCGATACTCAATTCTCTTTTGGTGTTGAAGAAGAAGGTGGTGGTGGTGATGAAGAATCAGAGGGTTTGCCCTTCATTTCCTCTAGCTTCTGTCAGAGAATAAAATTATCTATCCTTAACTCGTCATTATCTATTTTGAGTTTTATCATCCTCTTGCATAAAGCCTCCATTCTTTCGTTTTTGAAATGGGGAAAAACTGATTCATCTTCATCCTCTTCGGAGGTCCAACTATAGTTCTCCACATCCCCATAGGACTTGGGGTTTGCGATGAAATCAGCAACATAGCTCTCACCCTCAGAGTCTTGGGACGACATATTTTTAGAACTGCACAGAAAACAGCAAGAAAGAAGGACACGGGATTTCTTCGTGATACGGTGGTTAACAGGTTCAGGAAGTATATATAGATTTTTTTTATGTTGGGGGACAAGCAAACGAAAAAACAGAGTCTAGAAGGTGTCCCAGGTGGGCACTGAGGGAGTCCTGGACTAAGGGGTTCTCAGGCGTCCGGCCTGTTAGCCATGGGACGGACTGATGGGCTGTGAAGATGCGAAGACCGAAGACTACACCCGTGTCCGAATGGTACTCTCTTGGCGTGGAAGGCAAGCCTGGTGACTAAATATCTAGATTCCTTTCTTTGTAACCGACCTTGTGTAACCCTAGATCCTCCCGGTGTCTATATAAACCGGAGGACTTAGTCCGAAAGAAGATATACATCATCATAGCCATGCAAGCTAGACCTCTAGGGTTTAGCCATTACGATCTCGTGGTAGATAAACTCTTGTAATACTCATATTCATCAAGATCTATCAAGCAGGACGTAGGGTATTACCTCCATAGAGAGGGCCCGAACCTGGGTAAAACATTGTGTCCCCTGTCTCCTGTTACCATCGACCTTAGATGCATAGTTTGGGACCCCCTACCCGAGATCCGCCGGTTTTGACACCGACACTGGTTCTTTGATTGAGAGTTCCACTATGATGTCGATGACAGTATCGATGTCTCGCCTTGTTCGCAAGGATAATATCACCACCGGAGGAACGCTGGCTCCAGGCCAAACCCTCCGCTTGGGCGGCTTTATCATGAACGCCCGTTCGGTCGTTAAGCCGACAATGACCTCTCGGGTCATCGAAAACCCACTTCATATCGACTCCAAACACTCCAAGCAGATGGATCCGGCGGAGCTTTCATCCTTAAATGAGCTCCTAGATCGCATCGGCGCCCTGGGTGTCGCTACAGACTACGATCGAATTGGGCTTAAACCCGATCAGAGAGAAATCAAATCTCCACCGATCACCCACCAGATAGCGGTAGTCGAGGAGCGAGTCGACAACTCTTCCTCCATACTAAGGACAGACTATGTCCGGATCTCTGGTCTTGAAGAGCCGGACACCTACCCGCGAGGAGATGCATCCTGCCCTCCGAACAAAGAATCGGACGACGGGCCTAAGAAATGAGTGGACATCCCAGAGCCTGATGTGTTATGTTCGAAAGACCTTCAGACTCCGGATCCAAAACTGGGTCAGTGTTCAGATTTAAATCCACCCACCCGAATACAAGCGCTCTCATGAGCATACAACAGCAGTCTAAGGAAATGGTCCACCACTTCTAGGCCAGATTCCTTCTTGTCAAAAACAAGATTAAAGATTGCCGCGACAAGGAAGCGATCTTAGTGTTCCGCAACAATTGCAGGGACGAAGGAATCCTCAACGCCATCAACTGCCATTGCATCCTACACTTTTCTGACTTGGCAACTATCATACAGAAGTACAGCGCAATGGAAAGCGCCTGGAAAACTCAACCAGCCCGTTGGGAATCATTGGTCCCCACTCAACCCCTTATTCAGGCGAAAAGGGCGCACCCTTGCAACACAATCGTTTCAATAGTAAAGAAATACAGGCCCAGTACGGGGCGCGGAACCGTTCTGGAAGGATGACTCAATGGGCCATGCAAAATACACGCAACACCGGATAACATACCAACACATAGACTTAGAGCTTGTTGGATACTCCGGCAAGTGGCCAAGAGCGGCGAGGATATCCTCACCAAGAATAACCCAGAACAACACCTCCAGAGGACAACAACCCCAAAGTACTGATGGTCTTCGAGACATTCGCCTCAAACAATAGGCGCAAAAGAGCACTACGCGGACTCGCCAAAGTTTGTCAAATAGCAGCATTAAGCCCTTGGAATGACACGGCTATAACTTTTAATGCCGGTGACGAACCAAAATACAGGATAGTCCGAGCACCAGCCGCCTTGGTCCTCAGTCCAATCATGGACGGCTTTCGGCTCACCAAGGTCCTCATGGACGGCAGCAGCGGACTAAACCTCATCTATGAGGATACAATACAAAAAATGGAAATAGACAGGAGCCGCATCTATCAAAGCAACACGACCTTCCGGGGAATCATTCCTAGTGGGAAGGCATGGTGTGCGGTAAAAATCACACTCGACGTGGTATTCAGCACACCGGAGAACTATCGGTCCGAAGAAATAACCCTCCAAGTGGCCCCTTTCAACAGCGGATATCACGCCCTCTTAGGGCGAGATGCATTTACGCGCTTCCAAGCGGTACCCCATTATGGATACATGAAGCTTAAGATGCTTGGGTCCAACGGTATAATCACTCTAGCTAGTGATCCGAACATAGCACTCCGCGCCGAGAATAAAACCGCATCCTTGGCCCTAGAGGCATTATCTAAAGCCCTCGCGGCCGAAGAATTAACCGCGTTGCGCTCCACGGTGGACAGGGATGATGTGGTCCTAGACAAATGACCCAAATCCACCTCATTCAAACCAGCAGAAGAAATAGTCAAATTCCAAGTCCATCCAACGCACCCTAAGAAAACAACATCCATTGGAGCACAACTAGACCCAACGGTTGACGCCGCGCTACGAGAGTTCCTGCGCGAGAATTGGGATATATTCACCTGGCACCCTTCTGATATGCCAGGAACCCCACGCGAGTTGGCAGAATACAGCCTCAATATATTGAAGGGATATAAACTGGTCAAGCAAACACTGCGGCGCTTTTCCGAACCCAAACATCAAGCTATGGGGAAGGAGCTAGCCAAGCTAATCGAGGCAGGATTCATTAGAGAAATAAAACATCCGGACTGGCTGGAAAACCTGGTGATGGTTCCAAAGAAAGACAAGCCCTGGCGCCTATGAGTCGATTTCAAAGACCTCAACAAGGCTTGCCCTAAGGACCCCTTCCCCCTCCCCCGCATTAACCAGATCATTGATGCTACTGCAGGAAACGACTCATTATGCTTCCTTGACGCATATTCCGGATACCATCAAATTAAAATGAAGGAGTCCGATCAAGCTGCAACAGCATTCATCACCCCATATGGGCCATTCTACTTCAACACCATGCCCTTCGGACTCAAGAACGCTGGTGGCACTTATCAACGCATGATTTAAGCATGCCTGGAGAAACAGATCGGAAAGACAGTTGAAGCCTATGTGTATGACATCGTAATCAAGACAATGCACGTTGAAACACTAATAGACGACCTGCGCCTCACATTTGACAACCTCCGCGCATATGACATTAAGCTCAATCCGGAAAAGTGTGTTTTTGGCGTCCCCACAGGAAAGCTGCTAGGATTCATCATTTCCAACAGAGGAATTGAAGCAAATCCAGCCAAAATCTGAGCTCTTCCAGAATTGGCTACGCCAATAGACCTTAAGCAAGTCCAAAAACTCACGGGTTGCGTGGCAGTTCTAAGCCGCTTTATCTCTAGATTGGGAGAAAAGGCACTGCCACTCTATCGTCTTCTACAACAACCCGATCACTTCAAGTGGACGGACGCAGCAACAGCCGGATTGGAAGAAATAAAAACCCTTCTAGCGAGAAACCCAATCCTGGCCGCACCAAACGTCGGTGAACCCATGTTGTTATACATATCGGCAACACATCAGGTGGTGAGCGCCGTACTCGTCGTGGAATGAGAACAGGATGGACACAAATTCCCGCTTCAGAAGCCAGTATATTATGTATCCACTGTCCTTACTCCATGCAAATCCCGGTAGCCCCATTATCAAAAGATAGCATACGTGGTCTTCATGGCATCCCGAAAGCTAAAACACTACTTTCAGGAGTGTTCGATCACGATGGCTTGCGAAGTACCACTCAACGACATAATAAACAACCGCGATGCCATGGGCCGGATTGCCAAATGGGCCATTGAGCTCCTCCCAATTGACATTACATATAAACCACGTCGAGCTATTAAATCCCAAGTATTGGCTTACTTCGTCGCCGAATGGACAGAGGCCGAACTCCCTAAAGAGTATGGCACATATTCCAATTGGGTATGTATTTTGATGGCTCCAAAATGCTGGCAGGACTAGGAGTGGGCATCATTTTAACGTCCCTACTGGAGACGTCATTCAGTACGTACTCCAAATACTATACACAGACTCCAATAATGCAGCCGAATACGAGGCCTTATTGCATGGTCTCCTGATGGCTCTCTCCATGGGCATACAACGCCTAGAAGTGTGTGGGGACTCAAACCTCGCAATATCTCAAATAAATGGAGACTTCGATGCCAAAGACCCGAAAATGGTAGCTTATCATAATGTCGTCCTAAAAATGTCGTCTCGGTTCGAGGGACCCGAGTTCCATCATGTGGCCCGAGAGAGTAATCAAGCGGCGGACGTTCTTGCTCACATAGGCACTAAGCGCGACCCCGTCCCACCCAACATTTTTCTGGAAAGGCTTTCTAAGCCATCCGTGGTGTGGCAGGGGGAGGGCGGCAACACCAGTCTGGATCCGAACACAACCCCAGATTCCGAACACACCGATATCGTCGAAGGCTCAACCACCAAAATAACACCATCGGCGCATCTCATCATGGCAGTCATTGCCCATGGACCAAACCATTCCTGTCCTACCTTAATAAGAAGGAGCTTCCCGAGGATCAGAATGAGGCCCGCTACATTATCCGGCATTCAAAGGCCTACAAGGTTTATGACAGAGAACTCTATAGGAAAAGCGCTACCGGAGTTCTTCAAAGATGTATCTCCGAGGAGGAGGGGCGGCAGCTCTTGGCGGAAATTCACGCCGGACTCGGCGGTCACCATGCCACAGCTCGGGCCCTTGTTAGCAAGGCCTTTCATACATATTTTTATTGACCGACGGCCCGAGCAGATGCAGAGGACCTTGTCCAATGTTGCATCGGATGCTAACTCTTCGCCAACCAAAGCCATATGCCCCCACTGCCTCACAAACAAGCCCAATCACTTGGCCTTTTGCGGTCAGGGGACTCAATATGGTCGGACCCCTTAAAGGAGGAAGCCATAAGAGAATGTATCTGCTGGTCATGGTGGATAAATTCACTAAGTGGATAGAGGCCAAACCAGTCAAAACGGCCGAGGCGGGGCCGGTAATAGATTTCATATCCGGCGTGGTACACCATTATGGTGTTCCACACAGCATCATCACCGATAATGGCTCTAATTTCACAGCCGACGAAGTGAAAACTTGGTGTGCTAATCTGGGCATTAAGATCGATTACGCCTCTATCTATCACCCGCAGACAAATGGTCAAGTCGAACGGGCTAATGGTCTTATTATGAGCGGCATCAAACCTAGACTAGTGCGGTCTTTCAAAGAATCATACAAGCACTGGGTGGAGGAACTTGACTCCGTACTCTAGGGGCTGCGGACCATGCCCAACCTCACTATTGGATATACACCTTTCTTCATAGTGTATGGTGCGGAAGCAGTGTTACCCTGCAACATTATTCATGACTCACCTCGAGTGTGCACGTACGAAGAGAGAGAGGCCGGGCTTGATCAGCAGGACAGCTTAGATGTCCTGGAGGAGGAGCGCGACGTCGCAAAAGCCCGTTCTGTATTTTATCAATAGCAAGCTCGTAGGTATCAAAGCAGACAAGTGTGGGCCAAGACTTATAACGTTGGTGAACTCGTTCTACGCCTGTCGGAGAAGAAAAAATACAAAACTCAAGCCCAAGTGGGAGGGTCTCTTCATCATTGACGAAATTCTCACCGGAGGAGCGTACCACCTGCGTGATGCGTCAGACAATCACTTGGAGCCGTACCCTTGGCATGCGGCCAGACTCCAACGATTTGATGCCTAGCGCTGAACGCTGTGTTCGTCTCCTTCCTCCTGTTATTAACGTTATTTTGTTTCTCTCTTTTTGTTTTTTATATCTTTTCGTTTTGCTCTTTAGGCCTACAGCTTTAGTATGGCTAAACTATGCTCCCGTGATGCGTACATCTCCAAATTTGTATGTCCATTATACCTGGGGGCTTCTTGTACAGAAGCTTGCTATTATTCTTTGAGCATCAAGCTCACCACATATGTGTTCTTCCCATATGTACCTTTTCTTTGCCATTATATGCATCTATATGACTTAAGTTTTAGCCAAAATGGGTTGCCTGGCTCCTGTTCTTATGCCCTACGTTCCCGTTAGTTTGGCTAGGGCATAAAGGGAGCACCTCTGCGATTGTTACTGTCGGATCATCCAGATGTGTACCTCAGACTGGGTGAAGCCGAAAGCTAGCGTTCTTAAGGGAATATTTGGTCGGTGAATTAAATACGTTTCCGCATTCACTCCATTGTGAAACCCCATAAATTACTTACTCTACGATTTCTTCAATCACATTTTGGACATGCACATTAAACGCATGCACACCCAGGGAAAGGAATCCTTAATGGAACTATTCTCTCTGGAAGATGTTTCTTACATAATGTAATATAACATAACTAGCCGGATACACATTGTCTGTTCAAGCAACTATGACCCCTATGCCTAGTTCCCATGCATACCCCGGTATATTCTACCGCTATGGTATTCGAAAACACTCCACACCTTCGGGTCCAGAGGTCGAAGCGAAAAGGTCGGCCATGACAATTGTTTTTATAATCCAGCTAGAATCACATATGTCAGGGAAAGTACATAGTCACTACGACTCAAAAATTTCCTCCTCTATGCCATCCAGCAGGCGGTCTAATTTACAATCCTGCTGGGAATATCTGGCAGCTACTTCTACTTGTTCATATACTAAACTAACGGGAATTTCTTCCCCATTTGACCCGAGCAGTCCGACCCGGGCCATGTGATTCGTATCCAGCTTGGTATACCGTGTTTTTACCATGGCCCAGGCCTGTCGCGCACCCTCTCGGTAGGCCTATATCTTCCACAGTCGGATACGCCTCCACACTCCCTTGAACAGCTCTACAAGCTTCTCCATACCCGCTGGTGGCCATAAGGCCTTGGCTACACTCCGCATTGCCTGCCGAGCTTGCTCGTGTAACTGCGACAGCACTTGCAGAAGATCAGTTGATGATCCGGACGCCTCCTCTTCGGGACGGCCTGTCAACATACCTGCAATCACAGCTATATCAGCTAATTGTACCGCCAAACTGTTACAAGGTAAATTTGGCCACATGCTGAATATGCCGCCTCGCAGCTTTTTGCTCTCCTTCACTGAGTCGGCTAGCTAAGCTCGCACATCTTTCAGTTCTTTGCCCAGTTTGATGTTTGAATCCTGGAGTTTGTTTTTCTCCTCTTTGACTCGAGTCAGAACACGATCTCCTGCGGCATGTTGTCTCTTCGCCTCTTTTTTGCTCGTTTGTGCGGCCTTCAGTTCCTCTCCCAGTTGGTCCGGTGACCCCGTTATGAGACAAGTAGCACTTGCAATACAGATGGCGTATAATTTTTTTTCTCGATGGAGGGAAATATTACCAGAGGACGCCTTCTTGAACTTTTCCAGTTTGGTGGTAGCAGCAGTTAGCTGTGTCCGGCACTGCTCCAGCTCTTGGGCTAGCAGGTCATTCTTCTCCGTAAGAACCTGGTTATACCTCGATCCTTAAAACATTTGTCCCAACTGCTTCAACTCTCGGGGACTAGGGGCACATGGTTATGAAATTTGGACAAGGTAAACTTACATGCACATCTTTCAAATGTTGCTCGGTGGCTCGGTTAAGCCCATCTCGAGCAGCTCAGATGTATGCATCAGCCGAGCACAGGATGGTGCGGTGAGTGAGGAAGAATGAGAAAACCCACTCGGACAAAGTTGTCATGGAGTTGACATGGCAGATGTCCTAGAGCAAGGACTTAGTCGTAGGGCCATCGCACTAGGAAGCTTAAAGGGGTTGATCGGGACAAAGGACACACGAGAGAGTTTTTATACTAGTTCGGCCCCTTACGATGAAGGTAAAAGCCTACGTCTAGTTAGGATTGGTATTGCTGAGGTTTCGATCTCCAAGAGGCTCAACTCGCCGGCTTGGCTATCGACTTGGTTCTATCTCGCCCTAAACCGCCACTGGGTTGTCTCCCTATATACACAGGTTGATGCCTGGTGGCCTACAGAGTCCCGGCCGGCTCATAATCGTGTCTGGCTCGGTGACTTCCTTTACATGCCTTTCTTCACAAGTCTTTCCTTACATACGGCGGTTTACAATATCGGGCCTTAAGCCGGCCCCAGGCCCTTGGGCCTTCTATATGTTTCATAAACTATCATCTTGAATGTGTATTGGGCTTCTTATGTAACCCGCCATTAGGGCTGACCCGGCCCCTCCTGGGTGGGTCATACTGGTAGTAATATCCCCAACATTAGGCCCCAGGTTGACTTTGAACTTTGTTCTCTGTCAATCTTCAATACTTAGGTGGAATCCATCCTCTGTCTGAAAACTTCTGTAACCCGCCGTGACGTCATCTTTTAAAAACACAAAAAACCTTCATGACGTCATCTTTCAACGGATCTTTCATTTTTTTAATGCCTTCCGAGAATCGAGGCGTCCATTTATTTTGGATAATCATTATTCAGGTCTCCTTGATTTTCGCGCCCGCCTGTTCGCTTACTCCCTTATAAATAGGTACCACTTAGGTCTTTTTCATTCTCCTCCTTCGGTCGTCTTCCTCCTCCCACTGCTTCGCTGCCGCTCCAGCTCTGCCGCCGCCGCAGATCTCCTCGTCTCCACCTCAGGCCGCTGCATCCACCTGACTTGTCCAGAGAAACGCGACAAACCTCCGCAGCGAATCCACACCCGTAAGTCTCGCCTTCTCAATCTTTTTAGATCTGCATTAGGGCTTTGCGAGTTCGTCAGTGTTCTTCATCGTTCTTCATGAACTTTCCTGGTAGTTCTTCCTCCGCAACCTCTAGGGATCCAAAAAGGAGATATAACTCGCGCGGTATTTGTTTGGCATCCATTTTGATAGATGTAGATCCCTTTTTCTTTGTACAAATGCTTCGTTATCGCTGATGAACTCATCTGTACTAGATATTTAGGTCTGGATTATTTTTCTTTTCAGGAACAACCATTTGATCCAAAATAACCATGACAGCTTGGTAAAATGTGTTTATGCCAACACTTTGCTAAATCTGCTTTCTGAGAAAATCTGTAGTCATGGCGGCTTACCGATCCGACTTTCTTTTCCCTATATGTCATTAGCCCTTAGTTAAACCGCCATTACTTGTTTTATAACTGACCGTAGACTGAACCGGCATGTTGTTATTTATTTTTCAGTTCTCCGCACATCATGCCGTCAAAGACACCCACGGTCTGTAACTGGGTCCCTTCATCCACAACTGAGGAATGGTTAAAAGAGTTCTTCTGTGTTGGGTTTCTACCTTCAAAGAATGTCATGTCTTATCGTGCTCCTGACCGAAGGAAGAAGGCCCCAATCCAAAAGACGGAGAAGTGATTGTCTTCATGACCACATGAACCATGGCTTCTCACCACCCGGCTCAAAATTCTTCAGAGAGGTCCTTCATTTTTTTCAAACTCCATCCTCAGGACCTTGGACCCAATTCCATTTCCAACATTTGTAACTTCCAAGTACTCTGTGAGGTGTATCTTCAGCAAGAGCCCACCGTAGAGCTGTTTAGGGAGTACTTTTATCTGAACTGGCAGAACGAATGCACCAACGGTCCTAGCTTAGAACTTGGAGGCATCTCAATTCAGCGCCGTCAGGGCACTGTCTTCCCTCTCATCGTCTTACCAAGTCACCCAAAGGACTGGAACCAAAGTTGGTTTTATTGTCAGGATATTTCTCCAGCAAACGAGAAGTCTCTGCCGGGTTACCGCTCCGGTCGTCTTGACTCGAAGTTTACCCTTCCGGATAAGCTCACCATTGCTGAACGCAAGAGGTTACTTCCCTCCATCAGAAGAATCAACGCTTTGTTGGGCAATGGTTTAACCGGAGTAGATCTGACCCGCTGCTTGATCTCATGGCGGGTTATTCCATTAGGCCGTCGATCCAAACTGATGTATGAATATGACGGAAGCCCGGACAACTCTCTTCGTCACAGCCCAGTTGAAATCACCGAAGAAGACATTGTTTCAATGTCAACCCTTTTGGTAAATGGGAAATATGAAGA
The DNA here is from genome assembly GCF_003073215.2 of Triticum urartu. Classification (NCBI taxonomy): domain Eukaryota; kingdom Viridiplantae; phylum Streptophyta; class Magnoliopsida; order Poales; family Poaceae; genus Triticum; species Triticum urartu. Next base: position 337,481,097 of record NC_053025.1, on the reverse strand, counting down.
TTGCAGTATTGTTGGGTTAAATCCCTTCTGCAAGCTTAACCCGGTGCCAGAAGTAAGTACATTCTGATCTCCTTTCCTTTGTATTTTGCCCAGCTATACTATTTTAACACTGATCTTTCTTCTTGTCTTTGCAGGCCAATTCTGACTTTTGGAAGGTGAAATATGACCACGAAGCTGCCAAGAAGGCGAAAGCCGCCGCCATGAACACCAAGAAGACGACCCGGAAATCGAAGAAGAAGAATAAAAACACTATTGAAGATTTAATGAAGCTTGATGATACATCTGACTCGGAGGTAGCCCTTGATTCCCTTGGCCAATCTTTTAACAATCTTATTGACACTGATCCTTACCAGGATGACACTGGGACCAGTCAGGCCGGGGAAGCAGAGGTAACTATCATTTCCTCCGACTCAGAGCCCTTACCAAGACACAAAGTTCGACGAGTGATCCGTAAAGTAAGGTTTTCTAACCCCTTAGCTCACTTGGATCCCAACTTTCATTTGAAAAAGCAGCAACATGAAAGCCGCCGTGAAGCTGAGATTGAAGATGAAACGGTTGTCGACCTTCAACAGACCCCTCGGAAATGCCCGAACGAGGTTTACTTTTATTGTCCTTAACCTGTTATAATGAATCCTGCTCATTGTATTCCTTTTAACTCCTTTCTTTTACCTGTTCAGGAGGTGTCTCGTTCTTCAGGTGACTCATCACAAACACAATTTCTGGCTTTCAAGACTGCTCGTGGGTAATCAGAAATCCTTTTTTCTTCCGGGTTGATCAACTGCATCTTGATGCTGACTGTCCTGTAATATATATATTTTTCTTTAGCGGCTAGGCTAAATCCAAGAAGGCGAAGGTAACAAAACTGGCGGAAGACCCGCCAATACTAGCATCTAAGCCGGCTAGGCCGCCTTCTCCATTAACTGCCGCCCCAGAAGACCCGCCTATTATCAATGAAGCAAATCCTTCGGAGTCGTCCCTTGACAAAGCCACTATGAATCCTTCCACAGTTGGACCGTCAAGCTCAACTGACCCGCCGTCTCCACGTTTTCAAGATGTTCAAATTCCTGGGAGCCGCTTTGTTCAGCCGGGGAACCCAACGGTGTTGGCTCGGTGCACAACTAAGAAAGAAGCATTGGAGAGGCAAAAGGTTTGCTTTGATGTTGCCAACTAAGACCGTCTTAATGCCAGTGATATCTTATCCGGCTATCTCAATCATGTACACTCCAGTCGTGAGTCTAAGATCGAGATGGTCAAGCAGCTTTAGTTGAAATATGAGGTACGTTGTTTCCGGTTTACCAATATTCCTTCAGCCCCCAAGTCTGTAGATTATGAGGGAAATGGAATAACCTGTAGACTTAAAATATAGGCCGAGACCTTTACCTCTGAATCTTTGCCTCATATTGATAGAACAAGACTTCACCCATAGTCCCCAAGGACCGGTTTATTTTGATCATTAATGAATCGGTACTTCAGAATTTAAAACCATCTGCAAAGTACTTAACATTCCGATTTATCCATGATAAACTTGCTGAACTGCGTACATTAGCCCCCAAGTGCCAAGTGTTGTTACTTTGTAAAGGACTTGGGACTTCAAAATGTTGGTAGAGTCACAAAAATTTGATTTGGCATACATTAGCCCCCAAGTGCCAAGTGGTTTATTCGTAAAGTACTTGGGACTTGAATCTTGAATTTGGATACTGGAATTTAAAACTAAGTCTTGACTTATCTAAATGTTTCACAGAATGCATTGTCTGAACTAAACTCTCAACTGACTGACGCAAAGACCCGACTAGTGAGTCAGGAGTCAGAAATCAAGTCTTCCACCTCCAAACTGCAAATAAACCTTTCTAAAATGGAGAATTTGAAGGCCAGCTTTGCTGCCAAAGAGAAAACTTGGGAAGATGAGAAAATACTTCTGACCCAGCAAGCTGAGACAGCCGAAATAGCCCTGAAAGAAATATCAACCAAGCTGAACGGTTTAAAGGGTCGGGTATCTTAGATGGTCGCTGCTATCTTTGGTAAGCTGCCTTGTTTTGACCTTTCGTGTATTTTATGCCAAACCGGAGTATAATCCGCCAACTGGCTGTTAAAAATATATGTAGGCCCACAAAGTAAGAATCTAAGCCAAGATCCGTTGATTAAACTGAAAGCAGTATACACTCTGGTTGAACAATTATATATCGGCGCACAACGGGCTCTAGCTTCCATATCTCCTGCTAATCAAGGACCCAACCGGCTTAGCGATGTCCTGAAGAAGCTATCCATCCTTCCTGCCCGGTTCCAAGAAGTAAAACGCTCCTATGCGCGAGCCGGAGCTTTGACTGCTCTAAGCCGCTCCAAGGCTTGGGTGCCAGACCTAGACCCGACGGACGTAGCAAGGGGCCATCCTACCGTGAAGGAGGACGGGTCTCCTTTTAGTCATGATGATTTCATAGCCTGTGTCCGCAAAGTCCGGCCCCAGGCGACTAGTCTTGGAGATGACACCAATGTTGACAAGTACCAGTCGGGTTTTGATAGTGAAAATAAGAAGATGGCCACTCCTTCATACAAAGTAGCAGATCTGATCCCACCTGTGAGAGAAGATACCTTTGCCCCGGAAATTGACCCGGTCGGCCTGATTGATGACGAAGCCGAATTTGTCGCCATGAACGGCTTTGATTGGTCAAAATCTAACTTCCAGCAAACAGAAGGTGGTGAACCGGCGAGAGAGGGACGATGATCATCTTCCTAGGCTTATAAATCCTTGTAATAACTTTAGTTAAAACATTGCATGTTTGCTTATGCCGTCGTGCAAAAAATACTTCTTATGTGAATATGTGTTTCAGATGTCAATGTATGCATTATTTAATGTTTGTCTCTGAATGGTTGAACTCTGTTCCTGTGAATACAAGGAAAAGACTGGCAAGGCGGTTTAGAACCAACTAGGCTTAAACACCTAATGTACAACCCATAAATTTACCTCAATAAGAAAAACAGAGACAAATGTAAATAAAGGATAAGGTTTAATACTAACTCTTGAGTTAACGCAGTAGGTAAGCACGTATAAGTAAAAACCATACCTTATCCTTGTTGATCCTTAGATCGCTGGTTTAAATAACCCGGGTGATGAATTGATAATTCAATATGTATGAAAAGTTAATACTCCTTGAATACTCAAAGATCATCATATCTTAGTAGCTCGTACCTTTGGATCCTTGAACCACCGGCTTGAATAGCCCGGGCGGCTGTGTTGTCCAATAATTGAGCCGGCGAAGAAAACCAGGCTATCTTATTGGTAATATTGAAAACAACAAAAACTCAAAGTCAAGCAATAGATAATAAACATAATTTTAACTCTGTATTCAAAAGGTTGGGGGTTTCTGATTCGAATACGATTAGTAAACCAGACCAGAGGGGTTAAGCTAAGGTTCGAATACGACCATATAGCCCCCAGTGGCTTTGGCGTTGCGCCGATCAAGAGGGTACCGACAGCTATGTTCTCTTTGGTTCGAATACGACCTATGTTTGAACAGGAAGCCCCCAAATGACCTTGAGAGGTTTTTAACGACCCTGATTCGAATATGATCCAAGTCGGACTCAAAAGGGGTTAAGCTATGATTCGGATACGATCAAGAAGCCCCCAAGTGAGTTTGGCCTTGAGCCGATCAAGAGGGTTACGACAGCTATGTTCTCTTTGGTTCGAATACGACCTATGTTTAAACAGGAAGCCCCCAAGTGACCTTGAGATTTGCAGCTAGATTCGAATGCAATCATAAGCCAGACTAAAAAGGTTAAACTTGATTCAAATATGATCAGCTCCTTAATAGTCAGTTGCGAATAAAAAATAGTAAAGAATCATAGTCTTTGAAAAGAAAAGAGACCGATGGTCTTACTTTATTGCTTATCATCGTATATACAATGTGAACGTATGTACATGATGAGAGCCAGTAGCTCAGGTGTAGTACGGCCGAAGTTGAGCAATGTTCCACGGCCGGCGGGTTTCTTCCTCCGACTTACGTGAGCCTTTGTGCTCTCGAACGTCATTGAGGTAATATGACCCATTGTTTAAATTCTTACTGACCACAAAAGGTCCTTCCCAAGGTGGGGATAGCTTGTGCGCATCTGACAGATCCTGGATGAGCCGGAGCACCAAGTCGCCTTCTTGAAAAGTCATGGACTTAACCCGGCGGCTGTGATAACGACGCAGGTCCTGTTGATAAATTGCTGACCACGCTGCTGCTAGGTCTCTTTCTTCGTCTAATAAGTCAAGTGCATCCTGTCTGGCTTTTTCATTGTTAGCTTCAACATAAGCCGCCACACGGGGCGAGTCATGACGGATGTCACTGGGCAATACTACTTCTGCTCCATAAACCATGAAGAAGGGTGTGTAACCCATAGACCTGTTGGGCGTAGTATTGATGCTCCATAACAGTAAGGGTAACTCCTCTACCCAACAACCCGGCGTTTGTTGTAAAGGAACCATAAGCCGGGGTTTTAGCCCTTTCAGAATTTCCTGATTGGCTCTCTCGGCTTGACCATTGGATTGAGGATGAGCTACAGAAGAAATATCAAGCCGGATGTGCTCTCGCTGACAAAACTCTTCCATAGCCCCTTGAGACAGATTAGTGCCATTATCCGTGATAATACTGTGTGGAAAACCGAAACGGAAGATAACTTTTTTCATGAACGGAACCGCCGTGGCTGCATCACACTTACTCACAGGCTCTGCCTCAACCCACTTAGTAAACTTATCAACTGCCAGTAAGAGATGTGTCTTTTTATCCTTAGACCTTTTGAAAGGTCCCACCATGTCAAGCCCCCAAACCGCAAATGGCCAAGTGATTGGAATCATCTGGAGCTCTTGAGCCGGCACATGCGCTCATCGTGCAAATTTTTGACATCCATCACATCTACTGACCAGATCCTCTACATCAGCGTGAGCCGTCAACCAGTAAAAACCGTGACGAAACGCTTTGGCTACCAAAGATTTTGACTCGGCATGATGACCACAATCGCCTTCATGGATCTCATGAATAATTTCTTGACCTTCTTCAGGGGAAACACATCGTTGGAACGCTCAAGAAACACTGCAATGAAATAACTCTCCATCCGAAATCGTCATGGATTTAGATTGCCGGGTTATCTGCCGAGCCAGAGTCTCATCTGCTGGCAACTCTACCCGGGTCATGTAAGCCAAGAATGGCACTATCCAATCTGGGATGACATGAAGAGCCGCCACCAACTGCGCCTCCGGGTCAGGAACAGCTAAATCTTCTTCTGTGGGCAACTTGACTGAGGGGTTATGCAAAACATCTAAAAAGGTGTTGGGTGGTACCGGCTTACGCTGAGACCCCAGCCGGCTTAAAGCATCAGCTGTTTCGTTCTTTCGACGGTCAATGTGTTCCACCTGATAACCTTTAAAATATCCTGCAACAGCATCGACCTCTCGGCGATAAGCCGCCATGAGAGGGTCTTTGGAATCCCACTTGCCAGATACTTGCTGAGCCACTAGATCTGAGTCACCAAGACATCTGACCCGGCTCAAGCTCATCTCCTTTGCCACTCGAAGACCATGGAGCAATGCTTCATACTCTGTTGCGTTGTTAGTGCATGAAAACATCAACCATAACACATAACAAAATTTATCACCTCATGGGGAAGTTAATACGACTCCAGCCCCCGAGCCTTCCAATTGCCTGGATCCATCAAAATGAATAGTCCAATATGTGTTGTCCGGCTTCTCTTCTGGCATCTGCATCTCTGTTCAGTCATTGATGAAGTCAACCAAGGCTTGAGACTTAATTGTAGTACGTGGAACATACTTCAGCCCATGAGACCCAAGCTCAATTGCCCACTTGGCAACTCGCCCCGTGGCTTCTCTGTTTTGAATAATGTCCCCCAAAGGAGCAGAGCTGATCACATGATTGGATGTCCCTGAAAGTAATGCTTAAGCTTCCGGCTTGCCATGAACACCCCATAAACACGCTTCTGCCAATGTGGATATCGTTGCTTAGATTCAATTAGCACTTCACTGACATAGTAAATCGGCCGGTGAACCGGATGCTCTTTGCCAACCTCCTTGCACTCTACCACCATAGCCACACTAACAGCCCGTGAGTTGGCAGCCACGTATAACAATAGCGACTCTTTCTCAATTGCAGCAGCTAGGACCGGCGGCTCAGCCAGTTGTGCCTTTAGATCCTCAAAAGCGGCGTTCGCAGCATCGCTCCAAACAAAAACATCCGTTTTCTTCATCAACTAATACAGAGGCATAGCCTTTTCCCCTAACCGGCTTATGAACCGGCTCAAAGCGGCCACACAACCCGCCAGTCGTTGAACATCATTGACGCAGGTTGGTTTGGCTAGAGATGTAATTGCCTTGATTTTCTCCGGGTTAGCTTCAATACCTCGGTTAGACACCAGAAAACCCAAGAGCTTGCCGGCTGGCACTCCAAAAACACACTTGGCCGGGTTAAGCATCATCTTGTAAACCCGAAGATTATCAAAAGTCTCTTTTAGGTCTGTGACCAAGGTTTCCTCTTCCCTGGATTTCACCACTATATCATCCACATAGGCATGAACATTGTGCCCAATCTGATTGTGAAGACAATTCTGCACACACTACTGATAAGTCGCCTGGGCACTCTTAAGCCCAAAAGGCATAGACACATAGCAGAAAGCCCCAAAAGGAGTTATGAACGTTGTCTTCTCTTGATCCTTGACTGCCATCTTAATCTGATGATAACCGGAGTAAGCATCTAAGAAACTCAAGCGTGCGCAACCCGCCGTAGCATCAATGATCTGATCAATACGGGGAAGAGCAAAAGGATCAGCCGGACAAGCTTTGTTAAAATCTGTGTAATCCACACACATACGCCAGGTGCCATTCTTTTTTAGTACAAGCACCGGGTTAGCTAACCATTCTGGGTGAAAGACCTCCACGATGAACCCGGCTACCAAGAGCCGGGCCACCTCTTCTCCGATGGCCTTGCGCCTTTCTTCATTGAACCGCCGGAGAAACTGTCTAACAGGTTTAATCTTTGGATCGATATTAAGAGTGTGCTCAGCGAGTTCCCTCGGGACACCCGGCATGTCTGAAGGTTTCCATGCAAAGATGTCCCGGTTCTCACGGATGAACTCGATGAGAGCGCTTTCCTATTTCGGATCCAAGTTTGCGCTGATGATGAACTGTTTGGATGAATCGCCAGGCACAAAGTCAACCATCTTAGTGTCATCAGCTGATTTGAATTTTAACTCCGGCTGATGCTCTGTTGTTGGTTTCTTTAATAACGTCATGTCCGCCGGGTCAACATGATCCTTGTAGAATTTCAACTCCTCTGTTGCACAAACAGATTCAGCATCGGCAGCATCCCCTTCTTCACATTCCAAGGTTATCTTCTGGCTCCCATGGACTGTAATGGTGCCCTTGTGACCCGGCATCTTGAGCTGCAAATATACGTAACACGGCCGAGCCATGAACTTGGCATAAGCCGGCCGCCCAAACAGAGCATGATATGGGCTTTTGATTTTAACCACTTCAAAGGTTAATTTTTCTACTCTGGAGTCATACTCATCCCCAAAGGCTACTTCCAGCTCGATCGTACCAACTGGGTATGCTGACTTACCAGGTACCACACCATGAAAAACAGTGTTCGATTGTTTAAGATTTTTGTCCGTCAATCCCATCTGGCGGAACGTCTCATAGTAAAGGATGTTGATGCTGCTGCCTCCATCCATGAGTACCTTAGTAAACTTATACCCACCAACCTGAGGTGCCACTACCAAAGCCAAGTGACCCGGATTATCAACCCGGGGCGGGTGATCCTCTCTGCTCCACACAATAGGCTGCTCCGACCAACGTAAATAACGTGGAATTGTCGGCTCAACGGCATTGACGGCCCTCTTGTGGAGCTTCTGGTCCCTCTTACATAAACTGGTAGTAAAGACATGATACTGTCTGCTACTCAACTGCTTCGAGTTGCTCTGATAGCCGGATTGCTGTTGCTGCTGATTCCCTTGGCCGTGTTGCTGATTATATCCTCCTTGGTGACCAGGATAACCCTAACCGTGAAAACCTCCTCTGCTTGAACCGGCGCCCGGGCCCTGAAAGCCGCCTCCACCTGAGCCGCCACCTGGGCCGTGACCCCCATCAAATGCATTCGAATTTTTAAATGCCTTCATGATCGTGCAATATTTCCACAAGTGGGTGGCTGGTTTCTCCCGGGTGCCGTGTTTTGGACAAGGTTCATTCAACAACTGCTCAAGGGTGGGGCCTGACCCGCCCGATCGAGGGGGTTGTCTGCCCTTGCGCCGCTGATTACCACCCTACACATTGGTATTGGCAACAAATTCATCAGCCTTACATTTATTACCTCCTTGATTCGCCGGGTTATGCCAGTGACCCTTGCCATTGCCGTTCTTCTTTCCCTTCGTTGCCTTTTCTTCGTCAGACACCGGGTCTTTGGTGGTATCAGAGTCAGCATACTTGACAAGAGCCGCCATCAACGTTCCCATGTCATTACAGTCATGTTTAAGCCGCCCCAACTTCTGCTTCAGAGGTTCAAAACGGCAATTTTTCTCCAACATTAAAACTGCTGAGCCGGCATCCATCTTATCAGATGAATGTATTATCTCCTTGACCCGGCGCACCCAATGGGTTGTAGATTCTCCATCCTCTTGCTTGCAATTGGTCAGGTCCACAATCGACATTGGCTGCTTATATGTATCCTTAAAGTTCCGGATGAACCGTGCCTTTAACTCTGCCCATGAGCCGATAGAATTGGGTGGCAATCCTTTCAACCAGGTCTGAGCCGTTCCATCCAACATCATGGTAAAATACTTGGCCATTGCAGCATTGCTAACCTCCAACAGCTCCATAGCCATCTCATAACTCTCAATCCAAGCCCCTGGCTGTAAGTCAGCCGTGTAATTAGGTACCTTACGAGGCCCCTTGAAATCCTTGGGCAACCGCTCATTGTGTATGGCTGGGACCAAGCAAGGTACGCCTCCGGTTCTTGTGGCCACTCCTGCCTCAATCGAGGTTGCTGGATAAGCCGGAAAGGTTTGGTGAGCTGCCTACTCTGCTGCTATCTCAGCCGCCTGTTCCGCCTCTTGATGAATCCTCTCCTGATCCGCCAAGTTAAGGGCTCCAGCCCGCACCGGCTCATGCCTATACTGCCGGTTGTGGCGTTGAGCGTTACTTGACATTTCTGCGGACTCCATGTGCCTACTGTAGCTCGGGCTCCGGCTTGGGCGAGGGGTTGAATGAATCATGTCTCGACTGTAAGAGTATGCATCCTGTTGGGCCAAAGCTGTCTGAAGTATTTCTATTACCCTCCGGGTTTCAATGGCTGCTGGCGAGTCACCTTCCATTGGGAGAGTTGCCAAATGAGCCGACGCTGCGATGAGGTTTTCCATGGGGTTGGAGAAGTGACCCAGAGGTGTTGCTACATAACGAGGAGGAGCTGTATTTATGCGAGGCGGCTCCATGGTCTGTGGCTGAACCGGTGCACCAGGTATCGCGACCCGGTTTGCTTCCGGCGGGATGCTCCCCCCAGCTCCGGGTGTATGGAACAGGTTCCTCGGATCTAGCGTTAGAGGCAGACGCGACTGAGTTTTCTAATGCCTCCTCCACATGACCTTGTTCGATGCATTAAGATCCACCAAGAGCCGGAAAGTTTCTGCTTGAAGCTGCTGGGCACGAGCATCTAGAGCTGCTCGTTCTGCTGCCATCCGGGTTTCCTCCGCGGCTAGACCTTCCTTTGCTTGCACCATCTCCTCCCGCACGCGTGCCACTTCTGCATCATGCTGGGCTTTATCTGCCGGTTCTACCACAGTGGTTAACAGAGCCATCAGTTTATCCATGAGGTCCATTAGAACCTGAGCCGGGGGGCGCACGGGGTCTCCTGACCCGGCAGCTGCCGACCCGGTGGCTGCTGCTATCGCTGCGGTGGAGTTCTGCCCGAGCTGCGTCCCTGCCATGAAGACTCCGGCCCAATTCGGTGGCTCAAGGGGGTCCGAAATACTGCTGCCATCGGAACAGCCCCCGAGCATGCCATCTTGCAGTTGATACAACGAGTCCGTCTCACCTGTTGATGATGCAGTATCAGAGCAGATGGTCGTCTCCCCGCCTTCCATCGATCCTTCGGAGTATTCACCGCCATGGACGCAGCCTACGAAGGCATGCTTCACGACAGATTGAACACGGGCGGACCCGGCGCGCTGAGCCATTTCGATAAGGTTGGTGTGGACGTCCGGCTCTCGGCCTGACTCACCGATCCGGCCGATGAAGACGTGAATTCCGCCGAAGGGGACCCGGTACCCGTACTCAATCGAGCCGGCCTCGAGGCCCCAGCCTTCGTCGTCGATGTAGAGTTTGTCGTGATGACTCTTGGTCATCCGGCCCACAGCGTATCCCTTGAGCCCTTCGAAGTTGCCCTTCAAGAACTCAAATCCATCGTGCGCTGGCCCCATGGTGGGTGCCAACTGTCGCGGAGTTGACACGGCAGATGCCCTAGAGCAAGGACTTAGTCGTAGGGCCATCGCACTAGGAAGCTTAAGGGGGTTGATCGGGACAAAGGACACACGAGAGATTTTTTATACTAGTTCGGCCCCTTACGATGAAGGTAAAAGCCTACGTCTAGTTAGGATTGGTATTGCTGAGGTTTTGATCTCCAAGAGGCTTAACTCGCCAGCTTGGCTATCGACTTGGTTCTTTCTCGCCCTAAACCGCCACCGGGTCGTCCCCTTATATACACGGGTTGACGCCTGGTGGCCTACAGAGTCCCTGCCGGCTCATAATCGTGTCCGGCTCGGTGACTTCCTTTACATGCCTTTCTTCACAAGTCTTTCCTTACATACGGCGGTTTACAATATCGGGCCTTAAGAGGGCCCCAGGCCCTTGGGCCTTCTATATGTTTCATAAACCATCATCTTGAATGTATATTGGGCTTCTTATGTAACCCGCCATTAGGGCTGACCCGGCCCCTCCTGGGTGGGTTATACTGGTAGTAATATCCCCAACAAAAGTGTCTCCTGATTACTTATGTACGAAACAGGAAGGAGGATGGGGTAATCGGCGATGATGGGTACATCCGTTCTGTCATAACTCGTCTGATAGAAAACTCCATCTTTGAGCTCCACGAATATGTCCGGATCTTCCTCATATCCGGGGTCAAGATCCCGATTGTGATTCTCCATCTGAGGGGCAGGGTCATGGATCCCCTCGACAGCCTTTCGCCATTCCTATCATGAGTGAATAAGATATCGCCCTTCCAAAATAATTCAGGGAGAGGGGTCGAATAGTGGAGTTAGAAATTACCGAGCTAGGAGAATTATACATGGAAAACCCGTCTCAATTTTGGAGATGGGTGAACTCCTCCTGCTCCCCTTTATACAGTTCGACCAATATTTTGGCGAGAGCGGCGGGAGTCTTTGGGCCCTTCCGACCATAGCGGGAGGCGTCGTCTTCCCCATTGAAATACCACATGGGTAGCCCTCTATATTGGAGTGGTTGGACCCCCCGTGTTATGGAGACCGCCATTACCTCGACTATTGACAATCCGGACAGGGCGAGCATCTCGATCTTGCCTAGCAGCAGACTGATCTCTGCGCTATGCTCTTCCTCGAGGCTCCGAGGACGCCAACTATGGTGTTTCTTCAACGGAGCACTTGAAAATTCAGGGAGGCCCATCTGGACTGGGTCGGGAAGTGCGACGTCGTCAATATAAAACCATTCAGAGGTCCACTCTAAGGAAGCTTTCTTCGGTGTGCCGGATAGGTATCCGGTCTCAGCAATGCGCCATATTTTGGCCCCGCCCACTTCAAATATCGACCCCTCGTGGTTGCGCGGGAGAAGACAAAACAGCCTTCTCCACAGATCAAAATGGGCCTCACAACCCAGGAATGAGTCGCATAAGGCGACGTAGCCCGCAATATGCAAGATGGAGGCTGGGGTAAAATTGTGTAGCTGGAGGCCATAATACTCCAGAAGCCCTCGGAGGAATGGGTGAATTGGAAATCCCACACCCCTCAGTAGATAGGGGACGAAGCACACTCGTTCCCCCGTGGAAGGATTGGGGAAATCCTCCGCCTGGGTTTTGCCGTTGAAGGAAGCCAAGCCTGCTCGAACAGGGACCAGATCCGTAGGGGGGAGAAATCCCTACATTTGCAACTTCGCCAATCGACTGTGGGACACAGAGCACCTCTCCCACTCACATTTCTCCAGGTTGGAATGGGAGGAGGAGAGCTGGGATGCTGGCCATGTTGGAATGGTCTTTCCTGGCAATCTCTGGGGATTTTCTCCGTATGATGCTGAATGGATCTGAGACCCAATCTCTTTAAATAGACGCTCTTTCTTGCATGGGCAGGGTGTTATTTGCAAAAGGATACCCTGACTGTCTGCATTCTCCCGACGCGTGGCAGCTGAAGTCATCGATGCACAGAAGCCAAGGGGCGCAGCCTTGAATTAAAAACCAAATATGTTACTTGGAAGTTGTCAGAGGAGGAACCCTCCTTTCAATGCCGAAGACAATCTGCGCGCCAAACACCTCGTCATTGAAGCCTGGTTCAGGGGCTACTGAGGGAGTCCTGGACTAAGGGGTCCTGGGGCATCCGGCCTGTTAGCCATGGGCCGGACTGATGGGCTGTGAAGATGCAAAGACCGAAGACTACACCCATGTCCAGATGGGACTCTCCTTGGCGTGGAAGGCAAGCTTGGCGACTAAATATGTAGATTCCTTTGTTTGTAACCGACCTTGTGTAACCCTAGATCCTCCCGGTGTCTATATAAACTGGAGGACTTAGTACAAAGGAAGATATACATCATCATAGCCATACAAGCTAGACCTCTAGGGTTTAGCCATTACGATCTCGTGGTAGATCAACTCTTGTAATAATCATATTCATCAAGATCAATCAAGCAGGACATAGGGTATTACCTCCATAGAGAGGGCCCGAACCTGGGTAAAACATTGTGTCCCCTGTCTCCTATTACCATCGACCTTAGACACATAGTTCCAGATCCCCTACCCGAGATCCGCCGGTTTTGACACCGACAGGCACAACCCACCTGGGCGCTTGCTTGGCGCACCCTGATGTCTTGTGCCCACCAGGGTACACTTCCCGGTAGTTTCTTATTTTCCTATTTTTCTAAATATTCCAAAACTGACAAAAAATATTTTTGCAGATTTTTCGGAGTCCGTTTACTTATCGTATCACGTACCTCCTTATTTTCACGATTCTAGAGTGTTCCGGAAGAACTCTTTTATGTGTTCTTCTAGTGTCAAAGTTTGGATAATATTACTTTCAACATTAATGGGTGTACCTGAGATATAATGTTTTATTTGTTATCATTTAACAACCTTCGGGTTAGTACCTTCGGCATTATTTATTTTGATGGCTCCAGACCAGTAAACCTCCTCGATAACATAGGGGCCTTCCCATTTTGAGAGGAGTTTTCCTGCAAAGAATCTGAAACGAGAGTTGTACAAAAGAACATATTCTCCGACTTCAAACTCACGCTTCTAGATTCTTTTGTCATGCCATCTTTTAACTTTTTCTTTGAATAATTTTGCATATTCATAAGCTTGGGTTCTCCATTCATCTAATGAGCTAATATCAAATAACCTCTTCTCACCCAGCAAGTTTGAAATCATAGTTGAGCTCATTGATTGCCCAATATGCTTTATGTTCTAACTCAAGAGGCAAATGACAAGCTTTCCCATAAACCATTTTATAAGACATACCCATATGATTTTTATATGTTGTTCTATAAGCCCAAAGTGCATCATCTAATTTCTTGGACCAATTCTTCCTGGACCTATTGACAGTCTTTTGCAAAGTCAATTTTATTTCTCTATTGCGAAGTTCAACTTAACCACTAGACTGAGGATGATAAGGTGATGCAATTCTATGGTTAACATCATACTTGGCAAGCATTTCGGGAAAGCACCATGAATAAAGTGTGAACCACAATCAGTCATTAAATATCTAGGGACTCCAAACCATGGGAAAATAACTTCCTTAAGCATTTTAATAGAGGTGTTGTGATCAGCACTACTGGTTGGAATAGCTTCTAACCATTTGGTAACATAATCAACATCAACCAAAATATGTGTATACCCATTAGAGGAAGGAAAAGGTCCCATGTAATCAAATCCCCAAACATCAAATGGTTCAACAACAAGTGAATAATTCATAGGCATTTCTTGACACTTACCGATATTCCCTATTCTTTGACATTCATCACAAGATAAGACGAACTTACGGGCATCCTTGAAGAGAGTAGGCCAATAAAATCCGGATTGAAATACCTTATGAGCAGTTCTATCTCCAGCATGATGCCCCCCATAAGCTTCGGAGTGAAATTTCCATAGGATTTGTCCATGTTCATGCTCAGGTACACAACGTCTAATAATACCATCTACTCCATCTTTATAAAGATGTGGGTCATCCCAAAAGTAATGTCTTAAATCATAGAAAAACGTTTTCTTTTGTTGATATGTAAAGCTAGGTGGTAAATATTTAGCAACAATGTAATTAGCATAGTCAGCATACCAAGGAGTACTATGAGCAACATTTATTGTAGCTAACTGCTCAATAGGAACACTATCATCAATAGGTAGTGGGTCATCAGGCACATTTTCAAGCCTACACAAGTTATCAGCTACGGGGTTCTCAGCTCCTTTTCTATCAATGATATGTAAATCAAATTCTTGTAACAAGAGAACCCATCGAATAAGTCTAGGTTTAGCATCTTTCTTTTCCATAAGATATTTTATAGCAGCATGATCTGTGTGAACAATTACTTTGGAATCAACAATATAAGGTCTAAATTTATCACAAGCAAACACCATTGCTAAGAATTCTTTTTCAGTAGTAGCATAGTTTCGTTGAGCACTGTCTAGAGTTTTACTAGCATAATGAATAACATTCAGTTTGTTATCAACTCTCTATCCTAGAACAACACCAACAGTATAATCACTAGCATCACACATAATTTCAAAAGGCAAGTTACAATCAGGTGGTTGAATAATAGGTGCAGAAATTAAGGCTTTCTTGAGTGTTTCAAAGGCTTCTTAACAATCATCAAAAACAAAAGGAATATCCTTTTGCAAAAGATTCGTAAGAGGCCTAGAAATTTTAGAAAAGTCTTTGATAAATCTCCTTTAGAAACCAGCATGACCTAAGAAACTATGAATACCTTTTATATCTTTAGGACATGGCATTTTCTCAATTGCATCAACCATAGCTTTGTCCACTTCAATACCTCTTTCAGAAATTTTATGACCCAAGACAATGCCTTCATTAACCATAAAGTGGCACTTCTCCCAATTCAAGACAAGATTTGTTTGTTCACATCTCTGCAAAACTCGGTCAAGATTGCTTAAACAATCATCAAAAGACTTCCCTTAAATGGAGAAGTCATCCATAAAAACCTCAACAATCTTTTCACAAAAGTCAGAGAATATAGCAGTCATACATCTTTGAAAAGTAGCAGGTGCATTACATAAACCGAAAGGCATATGTCTATAAGCATAGGTTCCAAAGGGACAAGTAAAAGTGGTATTTTCTTGATCAAGTTGAGAAACAGGTATTTGTGAAAAACCAGAGTATCCATCAAGGAAGTAAAAAATGTGTGTGCTTAGACAATCTTTCAAGCATTTGATCAATAAAAGGTAGAGGGTAATGATCTTTTCTAGTTGCTTTGTTTAATTTTCTAAAGTCAATTACCATTCTATAGCTTGTAACAATTCTTTGTGGAATAAGTTCATTCTTCTCATTAGGAACAATAGTTATACATCCTTTCTTAGGGACACAATGAACATGACTTACCCATCTACTATCAGCTATAGGATAGATTATACCAGCTTCTAGAAGTTTTAATATTTCCGTTCTTACAACTTCTTTAACTGACGTTGGTGATCAACAACGGGTTTAGCATCAGGTTCCATATTAATTTTGTGCTGGCATAGAGTGGGACTAATGCCCTTTAAATCATCAAGAGTATTCCAATAGCAGCTCGGTGCTTCTTTAGAACTTTCAATAATCTTTCTTATTCATGTTCTGAAAGGTTATCACTAATAATAACAAGATATATCTTCTTTTCAACAAGAAGCATATTTCAAAGTGTCTGGCAATTGTTTAATTCAAACACAGGATCACCTTTAGGTGGAGGAGGACCTCCTAGAGTTTCAATAGGCAAATTGTGTTTAAGCAGAGGACGTTGTTCAAAGAAAATTTTATCTATTTCATTTATTTCATGCATATGTAAATCATTTTCATGGTCTATTAAATATTGTTCTAGTCGATCAATAGGTGGCACAACAATAGAAGCAAGACCAATTCATTGATCTTCACTAGGAAATTCTTTTTCATGAAGCTTTCTACTAAACTTGGAAAAATTAAACTCATGAGACTCATCACCGAAACTAACACCGGCCGTTTGCTTCTCACAGTCAATTTTAGCGTTAACGATGTTCAAGAAAGGTCTACCAAAGATAATGGGACAAATGCCATCTTGTGGGGAACCAAGAACAAGAAAATCAGTAGGGTATTTTATTTTCCCACACAAGACTTCAACATCTCTAACAATCCCAACTGGTGATATAGTGTCTCTATTAGCAAGTTAATAGTAGCATCTATGTCTTCTATCTCTGTGGGTTCTATGTCATTCATAATTTCTTGATATAAGGTGTAAGGAATAGCACTCACACTAGCACCTATGTCACATAAACCATGATAATAGTGATCTCCTATTTTAACTGAGACAAAGGGCATGCCAACAAGAGGTCTATGTTTATCGTTTTTATCGGGTCTGGCAATTCTAGCAACTTCTTCACAAAAGTAAATACATGCCCATCCATATCTTCTTCCAAGAGACCTTTAACCATTGCAATACTAGGTTCTACTTTAATTTGTTCATCAGGTTTAGGTGTTCTAATATAGCTTTTGTTAACCACAGTTGAAACTTTAGCATGTTCCTTTATCCTAATAGGGAAAGGTGGTTTCTCAATATAAGCAGAAGGAACAATGGGATCAACATTGTAAAGTACAGTTTCTTATTTAACTGGCATGGGTTCTTTAGTTTCTTCTTTAATAGGTGGGTGATATTTAAACGACTTCTCTTTATGGAGATCAACATGAGTAGCAAATGAATCACAAAAGGAGGCTACTATCTTAGAGTCAAGTCCATTAGTGCTTAAATTTTGAAAAGCATCGGTATCCATAAAAGATTTAACACAATCATACTTAAGTTTAATACCTGTCTCTTTACCTTCGTCGAGTTCCCAATCTTCAAAGTTGCGTTTAATTCTTTCCAAAATATCCCACTTGAATTCAATAGTCTTCTTCATGAAAGAACGAGCACAAGAAGTATCTAGCATGGTTTGATCATTACGAGAAAGCCGAGCATAAAAGTTCTGGATAATAATTTCTCTTGAGAGCTCATGATTGGGGCATGAATGTAACATGACTTAAGCCTCCCCCATGCTAGAGAGATACTTTCTCCTTCATGAGGCCAAAAATTATATATATAATTCCGATCACGATGAACTAGATACATAGGATAAATTTTTTGATGGAACTCCAATTTCAAACGATTCCAATTCCAAGATCCAATATCATCGCATAGCCTATACCATGCTAGTGCTTTTCCCTTAAATGATAAAAGGAAAACCTTTTTCACAACTTCATCTCCGGGTAAACCTGCAAGCTTGAACAATCCACAAATTTGTTCTTCATATATCAAGTGTGTATCAGGATGTTCGTTTACGTCTCCTGCATAAGGATTAGCTAGCAGTTTTTCTATCATACCCGAAGGAATTTCATATTCAATATTTTCAGTAGGTGCGGTAGGTTGAGGGTAGCTAATTGTGGTTCCAGTCGAGGTGAAGATACCCCGAACAAACCCCTCAAACGATTGTTTTCCATAGTAACAAGTGACAATAAATTTCAGCACACTATATAAATGTTTCCTTACCAAAGGCGCTTCACTCCCCGGCAACAGCACCAGAAAATAGCCTTGATGACCTACAAGTATAGGGGATCAATTTTAGCTCTTTTCGATATGTAAGAGTGTCGAACCCAACGAGGAGCAGAGGGAAATGACAAGTGGTTTTCGGTAAGGTAATGTCTGCAAGTGCTGAAATTGTAAGTAGCAGAGTAGTTTGATAGCAAGGTAGTTTATAACGAGCAAGTAACGATAGTAGTGAAAAAAGTGTGGCAAGGTAGCCCAATCCTTTTGAGGCAAAGGACAAGCCAAAATGGTCTCTTATGATAATCGGAGCGTTCTTGAGGGTACACGGGATTTTCATCTAGTCACTTTCATCATGTTTGCTTAATTCGTGTTCGGTACTTTGATAATTTGATATGTGGGTGGACGGGTGCTTAGGTGTTGTTCTTACTTTAACAAACCTCCTACTTATGATTAACCCTCCAGCAAGCATCCGCAACTACGAGAAGTATTAAGAATAAATTATAACCATAGCATTAAACTTTTGGATCCAATCGGTCCCTTACGGAATAGCGCATAAACTGGGGTTTAAGCTTCTGTCACTCTCGCAACGCATCGTCTAATTGCTACTACACAATGCATTCCCTTAGGCCCAAATATGGTGAAGTGTCATGTAGTCTACGTTCACATGACACCACTAAGGGAATCACAACATACATACTATCAAAATATCGAACACATATCAAGTTCACATGATTACTTGCAACATGATTTCTCCCGTGACCTCAAGAACAAAAGTAACTACTCACAAATGATAATCATGCTCAAGATCAGAGGGGTATTAAATAGCATATTGGATATGAACATATAATCTTCCACCAAATAAACCATATAGTAATCAACTACAAGATGTAATGAACACTACTAGTCAACCACAAGCACCAATCTATAGTTTCGGCAACAAGATTGAACACAAGAGATGAACTAGGGTTTGAGAGTAGATGGTGCTATTGAAGATGTTGATGGAGATTGCCTCCCCAAGATGGGAGAGTTGTTGGTGATGATGATGACGATGATTTCCCCCTCTGGGAGGGAAGTTCCCCGGGCGGAATCGCTCCACCGGAGGGCAAAAGTGCTCCTGCAAAAGTTCCGCCTCAAGAAGGCGGCACTCCATCCCGAAAGTCCTGCTCTTATTTTTTCTAGGTCAAAATGACTTATATACCAGAAGATGGGCACCAGAGGTGGGCCTGGGTGAGCACAACCCACCAGGGCGCGCCTGGGCTCCCTGGCGCGCCCAGGTGGGTTGTGCCCACCTGGTAGGCCCCCTCTGGCAGTTATTTGCTCCAATATTCTTCATATATTTGATAAAAAATCTTCGTGAAGTTTCAGCTTGTTTGGAGTTGTGCAGAATAGGTGGCCTGACATATCTTTTCCAGGTCCAGATTTCCGGCTGCCGGAATTCTCCCTCTTTGTGTATACCTTGCATATTATGAGAGCAAAGACATTAGAATTACTCCAAAAATCATTGTTATGGATAAAAGCATCATAAATAACAGTAAGAAAACATGATGCAAAATGGACGTACCATAGGGGTAGCAAGACACGTATTGCATTGTTGCCATCAAGGGTAAAAGGATGGGGTTTTCATCATATTGCTTGAGTTTATCCATCTACATCAGGCCATCATTCTTAAGGCATTACTCCGATCTTATGAACTGAATACTCTAGATGCATGCTAGATAGCGGTCGATGTGTGGAGTAATAGTAGTAGATGCAGGCAGGAGTAAGACAACTTGACATGGACGTGATGCCTACATTCATAATTATTGCAATGGATATTGTCATTACTTTGCGCTTTTCCATCAATTCCTCGATGGTAATTTGTTCACTCACCGTATTATTTTCCTTCAAGAGAGAAGCCTCTAGTGAAACATATGCCCCCGGTTCTATTTTCCATTATATATTTTGAGATCTATAAATGAAAAAACCCAAAAATACCTCGCTGCAATTTATTTGTTCTTACTTTGTTTTACGTTTTATTAATCTTTTATATCTATCTCTATAGATCTCATCCTTGCAAGTGACCGTCAAGGGATTGACAACCCCTTTATCGCATTGGGTGCAAGTGTTTGATTCATTCCCCAACGCAAGCTCAATAAGTAGGACCATATGACGACCAAGTGTCCACCGGGAGTCTTTTCAATACGTTCAAGGCCCGGTTGAATGGGGTGTCCCACTTGGGTCTCGCCAAAGCCTTAGTTGGCGAGTTGCTTTCGGCCACAATCCTATGCTGCTCTTTCTGCAAAAGGAACACGGATCGTTTACAAATGTGATTAAACATGCAGTTGAATTGATGAGAATCTAAAGTACGGTGGTAAATTAATAATTACCAATAGTGTCAAGAACTCCCTTATGATCGTATCAGTTTAGAAAACCTTCTTGACTGGGTCTCAATGGTACCGGGTCCTAATGACATCAAGCTCCCGCAGGACGGTGAACTCCGCCAAGGGGTCTGGGAGCCCCAGACCGCGTTCAGGGTCCTCCTTGGCCCATATTTTCCTCGTCCCCGCGTAACCATGGCTTTTGAGGCAGTGGTACCCCATGTTCCTTTCTCAGAGCCCCTTCATGTACTCCGACTTCTGTTTGGTAGATTCGGCAATTCAAGCCTTTTTTAATATTGCGAACTGCTCTTCCGTAATAGTCGGATTATCCTTTACAATATCGGAGTAGGATTCCTATTTCACGATGATCCAATGTTTCACCCTTACTTTTCAGGCGGTCAATGCACTGCTGAACTTTCCCATGGCTTTGTTATTTATCTTCTTCATTGCCGAGTCTTGCCACGGTCGAGTATATTCTTTTTCATCCCGGCCCGGGAACAAGAGTCTCTGGCGCAGCTTCATTAGGAGGAAGTTTTGCATATCTGGTGTCTTCCTTAATTTTTCGTCGTTGATGGTGGCGGTTTCCCATAGGATGCAGTCTACTTGATTGTCGTAGCACATGTGCACTTCCTCGGGCTTTGTTGGCTCGAAATTGCCGAGGTCGACTGCCATGACCACCAGTCTAGTAGTGCGACCTAGTTTGGGCGTCGTATCCGCTTTGGTGGCGGTTCTTTACCGGCTAATTCACCAGCATCCGCGCCGGTCTCGGCACTGGTGTCGGTGTCGGTGTCAGTCTCGGTGCAACCCTCGGATGTGACAGGGGGTTACTGCAACAACTGTCGTTGCTCGTCCAGATAGCTCAAACAGTTATCTGCTGCCTCATAGACACAGCAATTATCAGAACCCCCTTCTTCATCGTTGTTAGCCATGTTTCCTATGATTAAGTCTAGTCAATTAATTCTAGACCTAACAAAAAGAAAAATGACATAAAAGGCCTATGTTTTGCTGGAATGTTGATTCATTCCCTTGGCGGCAAATATCGGGAACTCGATATGTCCTAGTTTCTAGCACAAGTCATGCCGAAATTCATAGAAAATTTTGGCATGACCTTTGCTAAAAAGATGGACAAATCGAGCCCTTGAAATTTGCCAGAACGACAATGAATCAACATCCTGGCAAAACATTGGCCACTCGGAATCATTCCTTGCAAACAACAAAACACCACATGGGCACAATCGAACCACTTCAATGTTGCATATAACAGGACCACTTAAGAACATGTACCTGCGCAACTACAATAGTAGATATACATGAGAAAACACTATTGAGGAATTTGCATATAACATGACCACTTCAAATTTGCATCTCCTAGTGTTTGACACTTCAAGAAAATCTACACAAATCTCATGCTCTCTCAAACTCAATTCAAAAACCAAATATAGATGGATGAACCCTAGAAACCTAGAACCCTAGAATGTTTAAATATTTCTATCCTAAATTACTAACCTAATAAAAATTATGTGCTAATAAAAATTATGAACCCTAGAACTCAATTATTGTCCTAAATTTCAAATTATGGATCCTACAACTCAATTCAAATTATGTCCTAAATTTCTGTCCTAATAAAAATTCAGTAAAAATTAAGAACCTACTCGACTAGCAGCACTAAAAGAAATTTATATTTTTATATTATTCTTTCTCTAAACTAAACCCTACTTGTGATAGCCTAGCTTATTAGGGATGATAGACTACTCATATCAATAAGGAATTCCTTCTTTTCCGGGACACACCCGCCGGTGGTCGTTACTCCTGGCGGGATGTAGTCTGGCCCCACAGATCAATACTAGTCTTTTATGCGCACTTTGTCCTCACTCGTGCGCACCCAGGAGCAACTTCCCGGTCGGTCACCCATCCTGACACCACTCCAAGCTGAGCACGCTTAACTTTGGAGTTCTGTCCGAATGGGCTCCCGGAAAAGAAGGAATTCCTTATTGATATGAGTAGTCTATCATCCCTAATAAGCCAGGCTATCACACTACTACCCTAATTAACATCTAGTTAAACCTAATGCCCTGACATTTCTAGTTAAACCCTACTGCCCTAACTCTACTACCCTAGTTACTTAAGCATCTACAAGTACTAGCTAATTTGATGAACCCTAACTTATTAGATGAACGCTAACTTATTAGATGAACCCTAACTTATTAGATGAACCCTTACAAATTAGGTGAACCCTAGCTACTTAAGCATCTATAGCTACTTAAGCACCCTATATAGGCACAGGTAGGGGCGACGAGGAGGAGGTGTAGGCATGCTCACCTCGGGCACCGGTGGAGGTAGGGAGCAGGAGGAGGCAGAGCGGCCGAGGGAGGGGGTGCGCAGCGTCGAGGTCGGGGTCGGGTCGGGGCTCGGGCGCACTGTGAGGGAGGGCACCAGACGGCATGCGGAGGGTGACGGGAGGGCGTGCGGAGCCCGACCACGATGTAGGGCGGGCGGAGGGCGACGACGGCAACAGTAGAGGAGTGGGGATTTGGGGGAAAACTGGCCGGGGGAGAAAGCCCGCGTGGAGGTTATGTCGAAAGTAGTGGTAGCACTGGTTGGAAATAGAGCTATAGTTAAGTTCTCTATATCGCTGGTATATAAAACGCGCTACTCCTATAGGAAGTAGCTATAGCGTTGGTCGAGAAAACACGCTACCACTATAGGAACTAGCAATTTCTATTTATTTTCCTTTTTCTTTTCTTTTCTTTTTTCCTT
Source organism: Triticum urartu (assembly GCF_003073215.2). Lineage (NCBI taxonomy): Eukaryota > Viridiplantae > Streptophyta > Magnoliopsida > Poales > Poaceae > Triticum > Triticum urartu. Next base: position 337,458,027 of record NC_053025.1, on the reverse strand, counting down.
TTCCTTTTCCTTTGGTTTCCTTTTCTTTTTTACTTCAATTTTTTCCTTTTCTTTTCCTTTTCCGTTTTCTTTTCTTTTTTTGTTTTCGTTTTCGTTTTCTTTTCCTTCTCTTGTTCTTTTTTCCTTTTCCTTTTCCTTTTCCTTTTCCTTTTCCTTTTCTTATTCTTTTCTTTTTCTTTTTATTTTTTTCTTTTTTCTTTTTTTTCTTTTTCTCTTGCGAAAGACGATTGAGTGCCGGAACCATATGTATATGCATGGTGCGAAGGCGATATATATTACATCATTTGACCGATAACTATTAAGTGTGTATACAAAATAGGAACATATATATTACATCATTTGATTGATAAGATTTCTCAGCCTCAATGTTTATGTTTCTGAGTGAGCTTCTTTCCTTTCTTGTTCGCTACCGAATAATTGAGCACCTCGTTGTGACTTTTCCTTTTCCATGGAGTATGATTTTTCTTAGGTAATGTAGTCTTGCTTCTTCTTTTGACATATGCTTCATCTTCATCGTCATCTTCCCTCATCGGGTCGCTGTACTGGTTGTAGTATTCCTCGTTAGCGACCCCGCCAATTCTGACGATGCTCCTTTTGCCTCTCCTCACGACAACACGGCTCGGATTGCTCGGGTCGGTTATGAAGAAGCATTGTGTCACGTGCTTTTTAACGTGCAAACCAACGACAGGGTTTTTGTCGGCTAGATAATTCTCATAGAAGAAGATTCCTTCTTGGGTCAGATAGCCCTGCATGATGCATCCATCTGGACAGGACATGTTATGAATGAATCCTTTGATGACTCCATTCATCCTCTCGAACGACATCATGTCGTGAAGGAATGACGGCCCAAGGTCGATGATGTCATCCACAATGTGGAGACACAGATGCACCATGACATCAAAGAACGCGGGCAGGAACTAAATTTCAAGCTCATTTAGTACGATAACAATCTCTTCTTGTAGCCTTTAGAGTTGCTTCACGCTGATCGACTTTTGAGATATAATGTCAAAAAGTTGCAGAGTCTAGTAAGCGTCTCATGAATGTGCTCGTCCATTATACCTCCAAGGGCAACTGGAAGGATCTGCGTCATCATCACGTGATAGTCATGAGACTTCATACCGCTGAACCTTTTCTTCTTGGTGCCTAGAAATCTGGTTATTTTCCCATAGTAACCGGAACTAACTTTGATTCCGGTAAGGCACTTGAAGAATTGATCGATCTCCTTCGGATTTAGGGTGAAGCAAGAAGGGGGGCAATAAATCTCTTCCTTCTTGTTGACTTTTTTGGCCCTGTCCCCCACCTCTGTCTCTGTATCCTCCGACCTTTTACAGGGCGGCATGTGGAGATCTGCCCTGATGTTCAAATATTCTAAGTCTTTTCTTCACTTCGGCCCATCCTTGGTCTTATCCGGCATGTTCATCAGTGTTGCAAGCAAGCTCTCAAGGACATTCTTTGTGATATGCATTTGATCAAGGCAATGAGGCATGTCTAGTTTGTCCCAGTACTCCAAGTACCACAAAACAGACCTCGTCTTCCATACCTTCGGCAGCGGCTCTGGAGCTTTTTCATCATCCTTCTTGACGTGGGGCATTGTTCCCAGTTTTTCAATAGCTCATCGATTTCAGCGTCGCTCCTCTTACGTGGAGGTCCTCGATGCTCAGCCTAACCATTGAATAGATCTCCATGGTTTCTCCACGTGTCATCCTTCTCGAGCCATCTTCGATGCCCCATGTACACGATTTTCCCAGACACCCATCTTTCGATAGCTGATGAGACGTTGTATATTCCATTCACCGAGTGCATCCTCAATATCTGTGGCACACCTGGCCTGCGACATATCCGTAACTGAGATAGTCATGCGCCGTTGTTATCAGTGCGGCTCTCATATAGAAATACTCGCCTTTGTTGGTGTCCCATGTCTTGGCTAGTGTTTTCCATAACGTGTCTAACTCCTCTTTCAGTAGCCCCAGATACATATTAATATTATTTCCCGTCTGTTTTGGCCCTTGAATCAGCATGCTCATGTGTATGTACTTTGACTTCATGCACAACTAGGGGAGAGGTTGTACATCCATACAAACATGGGCCATGTGTTGTGGTTGGCGCTCTGGTTGCCAAACGCATTCATGCCGTCAATACTCGCGTCAAGCATGATGTTCCTTGCATCATCTACGAAATATCTATATTCCACATTGAATGCTCACCATTGGCTAGCATCTGTGAGGTATCTAAGCTTCGGATCATATCCGTCGTCGGGCTTCACCCTCTATGCATGCTAGCGCATGAGCTTTGCTTCCTTAGGATCTACGAAATAATGTCGCAGATGGGGAGTGATTGGTAAGTACCATAGAACTTTCTGAGGAGATTTCTTCCCGGCCTTCTTGTATTGAGGAGCATTGCACACCGGACAACTGTTTTTTTCCGCGTGCTCCTTTCGATAAATGGTGCAATTGGTGATGCATGCATGGTATCCAATATGGGGCAGATCAAGAGGGCACATGATCTTCTTGGCCTCATCAACATTAGTAGGACACAGGTTCACCGCGGGAAGATCTTTATTATGTGGATACTTCAAATGCTCATCGAGTCTTGCGTCTGTCCATTTGTTTTTGGCCTTCGTCTTTAGAAGTTCCAGTGTGAAACTCAAGCGGGTCACCTCGGAATCGCAACTGTCATACAATGGAGTCTTCAAGTCTAGATCCAATTGCACCAGCTTGGCCTCCTCTCTAGACGCGGCTCTGTCGCTAGTCGTATTCTTGCGAAGCAGGTCTCTGCTACTTCTTGAGCTTGCGTTGGTTTTTTCCTTGAAGAGGAAAGGGTGATGCAGCAAAGTAGAGATAAGCATTTCCCTTAGTTAAGAACCAAGGTATCAATCTACTAGGAGAAGAACGCACAAGTCACCAATACCTGCACAAACAATCACACACTTGCACCCAACATGATAAAGGGGTTGTCAATCCCTTCACGGTTACTTGCAAAGGTGAGATCTGATAGAGAATGATAATTAAAATTAAACAAAAGATAAAATATTTTTGGGTTTTTTGGTTTATAGATCTGGAAAAAAAAGATTGCAAAATAGTAGATTGGAAACTAATATGATGGAAAATAGACCTGGGGGCCATAGTTTTCACTAGAGGCTTCCTTCTTGAAGGTAAATAATACGATGGGTGAACAAATTACTGTCGAGAAATTGATAGAAAAGCGCAAAGTTATGACTATATCCAAGGTAATGATTATGTAATGCAGGCATCACGTTCGTGTCTAGACCGACTCCTGCCTGCATCTACTACTATTACTCGACACATCGACCGACTCCTGCCTGCATCTAGAGTATTAAGTTCATGAAGAACAGAGTAACAGTTTAAGTAAGATGACATGATGTAGAGGAATAAACTCAAGCAATATGATGTAAACCCCATCTTTTTATACTCTATGGCAATAATACAATACGTGCCTCGCTACCCCTACTTTGACACTACGTGAGGACACCGCAAGATTGAACCCAAAGCTAAGCACTTCTCCCATTGCAAGAAAAACCAACCTAGTTGGCCAAACTAAACCGATAATTCGAAGAGAATTACAAAGATATCAAATCATGCATATAAGAATTCAGAGAAGATTCAAATAAAATTCATAGATAATCTGATCATAAATCTAAAATTCATCAAATCTTGACAAACACACCGCAAAAGAAGATTACATCGGATAGATGTCCAAGAACATCGAGGATAACATGGTATTTATAATCAAAGAGAGAGAAGAAACCATCTAGCTACTAGCTATGGACCCATAGGTCTGAGGTGAACTACTCACGCTTCATCAGAAGGGCAATAGAGTTGATATAGATTCCCTCCGTGATCGAATCCCCCTCCGACAAGATGCCGAAAAAGGCCCCAAGATGGGATCTCACGAGAACATAAGGTTGCGGTGGTGGAAAAGTGTTTTCATGGATGCTTCTGGAGGTTCGGGAATATATGTGAATATATTGGAGGAAGAACTAGGTCAGGCCTTCACCGAGGGTCCCACAAGGTAGGGGGTCCCCCCCCCTAGAGCGCGCCCTCCACCCTTGTTGCCGCCTCGTGGCTCTTCTGACTTGAACTCCAAGTCTCCTGGGTGTATTTTGGTCCAAGAAAAATCATCACAAAAGTTTTATTCCGTTTAGACTCCTTTTGATATTCCTTTTCCGTGAAGCTAAAAGACAAGGAAAAAGCCAAAACTGGCACTTGGCTCTAGTTTAATAAGTTAGTCCCAAGAATAATATAAAATAGCATATTAATGCATATAAAACATCCAAATAGATGATATAATAGCATGGAACAATCAAAAATTATAGATACATTGGAGACGTATCAAGCATCCCCAAGCTTAATTCATGCTCGTCCTCGAGTAGGTAAACGATAAAAACATAATTTTTGATGTGGAATGCTACCTAACATATTTATCCATGTACTTTTCTTTATTGTGGCATGAATGTTCAGATCCATAAGATTCAAAACAAAAGTTTAATATTGACATAAAAACAATAGTACTTCGAGCATACTAACAAGGCAATCATTTCTTCTCAAAATAACATGGCCAAAGAAAGCTATCCCCACAAAATCATATAGTCTAGCTATGCTCCATCTTCATCACACAAAATACTCAAATCATGCACAACCCCGATGACAAGCCAAGAAATTGTTTCATACTTTAGGTGTTATCAAACCTTTTCAACTTTCACGCAATACATGAGTGTGAGCCATGGACATAGCACTATAGGAGGAATAGAATATGGTGGTTGTGGAGAAGACAAAAAAGAAGGAGATGGTCTCACATGAAATAGGTGTATCAACGGACTTTGGAGATGCCCATCAATAGGTATCAATGTGAGTGAGTTGGGATTGCCATACAACAGATGCACTAGAGCTATAAGTGTATGAAAGCTCAAAAAGAAACTCTGCAGGATGCTGCTAATGCGACACTACAATTAGAGACCCTTCGACGAAACTGTGTGCGATGCAATAATCGCAAACGGTGGTGTAAAACCCATCAAAAAAGGTGCAAATCATTTGTGATGGAGGATGCATCTAACACGGTTCAGATTTTAGTTGCGTGTGCAATGTAGGGCATACGGTTTAGTTCAATTAATTGTTTGTGATGTGGAGGAACAAAAGAAACGGGCAGCCAGATGAAGGTGTGTGCGATGTACAATAGAGGGTTCACTCAGATGAACTGTTTGTGATTAGGTAACACGAAAGAAACGGTCAGCGAGATCAAGGTATGTGCGATATACGGCATGCGGTTCACTCGGATGAACTATTTGCGTTGAGACAAAAGAACATAACCGGTTCAACTTAACAAGATGTGTGTGATATGTGGCAAACAGGTCTTTAATCGGAAACATGTGCGAAGACCGATAACAACACAGACGATTGCTGCTAACAAGCTGTGTGTTGTGAGCAAATGATTGATGGTATACAATTGTGAGTGATTGATGAAAACATCACCAACGGGTTCCATTGTTTAGTCTGTGTGCGATGTGATTTTGTTTGTCCGCACAACATCTACGCTCTGTCTACAGAGCATCAACATATATACTTAAAAAGACAGCATTGCATAACCAAATTAAGCATACAATTACACAAGTGACTACACACATAACATTTCCACACACCAAAGTAAGCAATTACATGCATACTTAACTAGGAGAAACGAGGATCTAATCATCTACTTATTGTGCCATTGCTCTACTTCCGGCTGGATCCCTGGCCGTTTTGAGGAAGGAGGCACGTCCTCATGTCAACGATCTGCATGTACATGCCGTGGCTCATGTACGCCTCCTTGGCCACGTACACGATGTGAGCTTTGTCGAGTTTCTCCATCCAGGCTGAGTGCCAGGCACGCTTATCCATGTTGCACAAATCCTTCATGTCTCGGTAGTAGGGTTCGATGATGGCCTCGGCGAGGTGAACCAGTGAGTCCTTCTCATGCTCCTTGCTTCCCCAGATCTGGTATTGGCCCTAGATGTCAACAAGATTCTGGCAGGCGATGCCTGAATTCTCGAGCGCCTTTACATCTTTGGTGATGTGCACCGTAGCGAACATGTAGTGGGTGTTGTTGACAAACCTAGCAAAACGCTCACAAGGCCTTGTGGCCAGGTAGTAGTGGTAGACGAGGACGTGGTGGCGCATGCACATCTGGGCGACGGCGACCTTGGGACAAGACCCGACACGAGCGCGGGTGTACTCGAGGTCGAACCCGACCACCTTGTACTTCTCCTCGGCAAGCAACAGCTCCATGATGTGGATGGAGTGCTCCATCCAGACCGGGTCATTGGTGTACACCACCGAGAGGTCCATGAACCTTCTGTGGGTCCACCACGGCACGCATGGTGAACTATTGCTCGTCATCCGTAGCCGCTCGGAGCGCCATTGGAGCCACGCAGGATACCCTCTAGTAATTTCTCATGGTGGGTGTGCTTCTTGCAAAGGTTGAACATACACAAGGGTTAAATGGTCGTTGTAATAAATGGGGGCCGGCCGGCCTATAATCATCGCGTCTTGTCACGGCGCTCATAGCGGAGGATTCCAGTGCATGCTTGACAACACCGCACCGCACATGTGGGCTCAAAGAGGTGCCAAATGTATTATCAGTGAGCCTATTCCCGCGCTACCATGCAGTTTACCGCGCAAGCTTCCCGCCCGACTAGTTTGGCCACACGTCGTCTAGAAGAGGGACAAATCGTGGGCGTTTATTGGCAAAAACCTTTTTAAAAACAAAGTGTGTGGAATGACTTCTGTCATAAGTTTACCCGTGGGTGATGAGGTCAAAATTACATAGAAGGGTGATGATGGACACTCGAGTTCAGTAATTAATTCTGCGCTCTACATGGCACACGGTGGAAGAAACCAATTGTGTGCAATAATGCCGAAGATCGCAGTCGAGTTAGCTATACAGATTGTGTGCTGCGAGATCGACAAGGTAAACAGATTCGAGAATGGTTAATAAAATCTAAGACCATTGCATATTAAGGTCAAAATAGTGCTACCAATATACGAGTCTCATACGATGCCATTTCAACGATTGTACCACAAAAGCTCGAAATATTACAAGGTTCAAATTCCAGAGTTATATGGCTCAAATTCGAAGATTACAAGGTTCAAACTGATATTAGAAATGAAATTCAGCTCATCAGCTGCAAACGCTCGCGCTGATCCACTAAGCATGGATATTAGAGAGGTTCGAACTAATATTACCACTTCTAAGTTTGGTTTCGAAACCTCACAATTTTTGCAAAGGGGCTAGCCACTGAGAAGTCATGTATGGGGTTGACATGATGACTTCCGATTACTCTGCAAGTTCCAAAATGAAATTCAACATTTTTGGAGCCTATTCCATTCTGCCGCAGGCGCCGGCGCTGATCAACAAACCATTCATTTTTGCGAAATAAAGGTAGGGCAAACCTCATTTCCTTCAGCACCCTTGCTCTAAAAACAAAGAACCTAGCGAATATAATCTCTGGTAAGGTCCCTCGGTAGGAGTTCAAAGTAATTTTTGAGAGATGCAGATCTAGGCATTCGACGTGATTGTTATATTGTATCACATTATCCACCACTGGGCCTAATCTTATCTGCAAAAGAAGAAGACGTGTTAGTGCCTACATGCAGTTTTGAACATTACTACAGGCCTATTTGGTTTGCAGGATTTGTAAAATGCACTGACATGCCATCTTCGATCTGACATGATTAACAAGGGCATTTGATTACATTCTAGAAAAATGTAGCCTTCTTCAAAAGAGGTTGGACTGGATGAAAAGTTCCCTAAGAAAACTAGTACAGATGAATCCAAAGGAGAAATGCTTATTGATTGTAACCATATGGATCAAGCAACCAATATGGGGGGGACATGTATGTACTGAAATCCTCCAAATAATCCTTCAAAAATCATAGTACATTGTCATTGTAAACTTGGAAATAGGTGTCACAAATTGAACTCCCTTATGGTTAATATTTAACAAGAAAGGAACATCACCTCGATATATAGCTTCTCTAGGCATGGAAAGCATCAGAGGAAACTGACAACTTGCTCCAGGTTGGGGCCGATAGATCCTAGTGCCAAGACCTTCATTGTGCACAGTTTCAGGGTCAAGCTTGTCGGAATCATTTTCTGAATGATAGACGAACAAACATCTTCAAAATTAGAAATAATGTTAATTAGTAGAAGGAGAGGTAGAAGGCGGCTGCTGTACCTGAACGGGTGTGGATCCAATAACAAGTTCGGAGTATTTGTCACACGAGTAGCCCACCACTGTCAATTTTGGCGCAGAAATGACGTTGATTCTTGTTGGACCTTCTTGATCAACTACAAGTAATCTCGCAAGTGCAGGTGTGTCCTCAAGGACCATACCGTGGTACACATCTTGTGCTGTCTTCCTGCCGCACCAGCAACACACATAAATAGTCCAGAGAGTCATTTATCACCTAAAGACAAAGGTACTCGAGTGCAGTACAGCCACGGAGCAGGCACTCCATGTCACCATTTGAGAGGCAGAAGACGATGAGCTCGACGTGCTTCAGTCGTGGTAGAATAAGAGCGGGCGCGTCATTAAGGGGGGAATGGCAGTTCCTGAACTTGGCGACGCACAGTGTGGGCACGAGGAGTGTGGACATTGGCAGCGACTACATATGCCCATCATCAAAACTGAGCTCCTCGAGCTGATCTAGGGCGGGGGATCAGAACCAATCATCAAGCTTGGCTCGGTCCATGCCGTTGGAATGGAACTTGCCCATTCTAAGGCCTCTGGTTCAGTGCATTTCTAGTGCCATCTTGCAGTTCATAAAACTTAGCAATTTCTCTCCAAAAGCCAGTGCCTAAATAGTGGTCACCATGTTCATCAAGTCTTACAGTAGCAACGATTGTAAATCCATGGTTTGTGTGCAGTATGACGTCCCTGCAGTCTAGATTTATGTAATGGGAAAGATTGTGCACTACAGTTTCTGTTGCATAGCAAGCGACGCGCTGCAGAAAATGGTAGGATTGTTAAAGAAAATATGGTAACATGCAAATATGGGCCCAAATGGACAGAACTGTATAGCAGTCAAAATCGAAGGACAAAATTTTATAATTGAACAGATAGGGTAAACATGATGTCATGGAAATATGAAAGTAATCGAAAGAACAATACATTATTAATTTTTATAATATAGAAAGAAGAGGGGGGGAATCCCCTTTGACGTATATGGTGCATGTGGCACCTTTTATCCAAATGTAATAATATTTAGAATATGTGCAGGAAAGTAGGCCATGCCAACCGATTTAGGGTGAGATTGAACATACCGTGTGCATCCTCAAGTCATCCGGTACGGTGAGATGGAATGTGTGGCGGAGGCTGCAAGGTCTTGATGTGTCCGCGCACTGTACACTCTATGAACGGAAGAAACCCTCAAATTAGCTCGACAAAAATGAATTCATGGCGATTTCGGCCGAGTGATTGAAGGAGGCAGATGAACTAGGATAAGAGATGAGCTAATATCTCATTAAATCGGTTACCTTGTTGTCCATGAGAAAGGACCCTCAGTACGGCAGATTCCCCAACCGAGCGGAGCTGGATCGACCGTGAGCAGCATCGAGAAAGTCGATGGCGATAGGCAGCGGCAAGCGGAAGTGGCGAAATGCGGTGGGCTTTGCCGGCAGCCTGGCGGCGGCAGGCATCAAGCTAAGTTTTTACCGCCGTGATAGGTGGTGCCATGCATAGATGTGGAGGAGCTTGTGCAGGTGTGAGTGGGGACCGGAGGGGGTGGTGGGCGGGGTGAGGGTTTTTATGACGTGGGGATGGTGAGGGTTTTCATTTTTCTTTTTTGAATTGGGTGGTGAGCGTTTTCTGACCCACAGAATTTTGGAGGCGGCAGTTTGCTAGAGCCAACTGTTTGTGATTGACGCAACAGGCGAAATGAAAGCCATTGCACACGGTTCCAATTTTGGGAACCGTGTGTGATTGACGTACTACCTCTGTCCTGGTTTATTGGTCCCCTTTGTAATTTTTACCAAATTTTGACCAAATATTTAACTAAGAAATGTTTATGCATGTCACCAAAAATTATATCATTGAACACTATGCTGAAATACCCATCCAACAATATAATTTTTGATGACCTGCACTAATATTTTGTCAGTTAAACCTTTGGTCAAAATTTAACACAAATTACACAAGGGACCAATAAACCAAGACGGAGGTCAACTGAACTGATTGCATCCATATCCCACGGTTAGACATAAGTAAACATAGATTAAACATACTCAGACATAGATAATAAGCGTACATGTACACAAGCATAGTTCAACCATAAGTACATAGTTTAACCGTCATTAAGCATATACTCAAGCATACATAGTTTGATCCCACATCTCATCTCACATGCCAGCACGATCCTGAAGCTTATCCAGGAACTCGGCATATGCGTCGCGCGCCACCCTGCGAGAATACTTCTGCTTGAAGGAGCCAACGGCCCGTCCTCTTGCGTACGCGTCCTCTTGTGGTTGCAAGTTGGGCATCGATAGCGGCCGTTCCAGGTCCTAATACGCCTGTTATGCATTCCCGCATAAAGCTCCCTCAGGATTTTCCTCTTGTACCTCCTCTGGACATCTTCATCATCGTTGTCCACATCGTTAGATAGCACCTATACAAATAGTAAAACAAATTTGGCATCAAATCAATAATTACATGCCGTGAAGTATGACTAGGAATGTATGGCTATTTCTTTATACATATCCAGAGATTATGGTTCGATTTTTAAGCAAATTCGTCTATGTACAGATCAATTTTGAAGAAAATAATGGCACAAACATATGTAGGTCATTCAAAATCAATTGCTAAGTCCTGGCTAGCAATTATTAGCACGAACACTAACCCTAGTCGAATTACTAGCAGAAATCAATTGCACAGAAGAAATAGCTAATAACTTATCACTTGTACCATTCAAACAATCAATACACTACACGGATCTAACGAAACTTACTCAGATTTCATGGATTGGGAGAACATAACAATAGGATTTCTATTCCAAAAGGGGGGAGGCTGGAGTAACCAGAGAAACCATATGATCTATTTGACACATAAATGGGTATAGATGACTAACCAGCTGCCCGTCATCGTCCGAGTCCTCGCCGGAGTGGTCGTCGGAATCGTCGCCGGGGTTGTCACCAGAGTCGGTGTGGAACTCCGCCTCCGGCTGTGGAAACTCAACGCTGTCGACGACGTCAGGGTGCAGCGATAACTCTCCGGCTGTGACAACAATCTCTGTCTCCATCTCCACGCCGTGCTCTGGTGCTTTAGCAGCCCCGGCGTCGCCACTCCCTCCAGTGGGGCGCTTCGGCGGCATCCTCATACACTGACGGCTTTGAGGACTGAGAGCGGCGTCGAGGATGTAAGCGGAGAGAGAGGATTGTGTGTGTGGAAAGGATGGGGGGTGCGGCCGCTCAGGCACACCATTAATATGGAGTAGTGGGAGTTGTGGGAGAGAGGTGGGCGGCAGTCAAACCGATGGCTTGCCTCCGGGTGAGCCTGCACACAAGACTGCTGGCATGCCAACCGAAGTTTCACACAGCTACTCGCACGCCTCCCAATGACACTGCGCAGCAAGCAGGCCTCCGTCAATTTACACACCTGCACGCACACCTCCCGGTCTGCCTGCGCGGCGGACTGCTCGCATGCCTCCCGTCAACTCACGCCTGCTAGCACAGCACACGGGTCGCGCGGCGGAACGTATATTGTTTCTCTATTTGGATGATTAATGCCGCCACTTTGTTGCTTAACTGAAGCATGCCACGTATCCATTGTTGGTCTAACGCTCATGGTTCGAATAAATAATCCGTTTGGATATTGGTTCCCAATTATTAATAATCTCCCTTTGTAACTAGATAAAGATTACATCAAATCTGGTCTCAAATTTGACAAAAAAGTACAATGCCACTTTGTATTGGTGTCCATATGACAACACGATAAGTTTCATGAACTTCAAATAAGTTTTGGATGTACTAGAATTTAAAAATCTAGATTCTCAATGTTTGAAATTTGTTGCACAGTGAGTAAACATGCACCCAGTGAGACACATGTGTTTTTGCAATCCATTTAGGTGCTCTGTCACGTGTGCATGTAGCTCAAATTTGATTTTTGCACATTATACCCGTAGAAAATCAATCAATTAATGTACTAAAACATCTTAATGATCTTAGTGATTTTTTTGAAATGAAAACGTCCGTCCTTTGGTAACATATGTTCACCGCGGGATAATTAATTTAGCATGCATCATAGTTGCGGTGGATTCGCGGTGTGTGTGTGTGGTTGTGTGCGTCTGGGGGTGGCGGGTGGCTCACAGTACACTACGACTTGTGAGCCAGCGTGTGGGTTGGCCGTTTTGTTAGGCAGGCCAGTGCCACATCAGAGTCGTGGATTCGTTATTTAAAACATTACACAACCCTTTCATACATACATGTTTTGGCCACATGCAGTCGATGGTTGTCCTACACAACACTCGATACTCGCGTGTGACGCTTTCTGCTGGCCCGCGAGGTCGTCGTCCATCACTTTGATGAACACCCGGCAGTGAGGTTAAATTGATCAGCAAGGTAAAATATTTTTTGTTTGTGTTATGGTGGTATCTAGTATGTGTCGAAGAGGTGGGAGGGGACTAGCATATATACTATATGTACGCGTCACTGAACAAGTACACTGATACGTCTCCAACGTATCTATAATTTTTTATTGTTCCATGTTGTTTCATTATCAATCTTGGATGTTTTATAATCATTTTATAGTCATTTTATATCATTTTTTGGTACTAGCCTATTGACATAGTGGCAAGTGCGAGTTGCTGTTTTTTCCATGTTTTTTACATCGCAGAAAATCTATATCAAACGGAGTCCAAATGCCATGAAACTTTACAGAGATTTTTATGGACCATATGGAAGATATTGGGCCCTGATTGCACCCGGGGGGGGAGTCCCGATGTAACACCCAAGATGTGGCTATACCTCCCATGTGTCGAGGCACGACTTAGAGGCATAACCGCATGTTGTTTTGTCGCAAGAAGGGCCATCTTCCGCAATCCCATGTACAAGAACAAGGATAGAGATAAATAGTTGGCTTACAATCGCCACGTCACACAATGATCAAATAATTCATACATCATTCAGAGTACACACATAGTCGGACTACGGACAAATCTAAATGAAAAGAAGATAACCCCAAATGCTAAATCCCGATCGTCCCAACTGGGCACCACTACTGATCATTAGGAAAAGACACGTAGTAACGGCCAAGGTCCTCGTCGAAATCCCACTTGAGTTCAGTGGCATCACCTGCACTGGTATCATCGGCACCTGCAACTGTTTTGGTAGTATCTGTGAGTCACGAGGACTCAGAAATCTCAAAACCCACGAGATCAATACTATTTAAGCTTATAGGTAGGATATGGTTATGAGGTGGAGTTGAAACAAGCACTAAGAAAATATGGTGGCTAACATACGAGTACAAGCGTAAGAAGAGAAACTACGCAATGATCGAAAGCTATAAGTGATCAAGAAGTGATCATGAACTACTTACGTTCAAACATAACCCAACCGTGTTCACTCCCCAGACTCCACCGAAAAGAGACCATCACGGCTACACACGCGGTTGATGCATTTTAATTAAGTCAAGTGTCAAGATCTCTACAACCGGATATTACCAAATTCCCATCTGCCACATAGCAAGCTCTCTTGATCAACGAAGGATATTCCTTCTCCCGAAAACACCCGATCAGTCTCAGAATCCCGGTTACAAGACATTTAAGCAATAGCAAAACAAGACCAACAAGACCGTCAGAATGTGCCGACAAATCCCAATAGGAGCTGCACATATCTCTTTCTCAGGGCACACTGGATGAGGCATCCTACAAGTAAAACTAACCCTCAAGTTTCCCCGAGGTGGCCCCGCAGTATACTCGGTTCGGACCAACAGTCAGAGGAGCACTGGCCCGGGGGGTTGAATTAAGATGATCCTCGGGTTAATTACTCCCTAGGCAAAATTTTAGTTGTTATTAGGCAAAATGTTAAAACCAAGGTTGAGCCTTGCTAGAGGAGTTTTATTCAAAGCGAACTGTCAAGGGGGTCCCATAACCCCAACCGTGTAAGGAATGCAAAATCAAGGAACATAACACCGGTATGACGGAAACTAAGGCGACAAGAGTGGAACAAAACACTGAGCACAAGGCCAAGCCTTTCACCCTTTGCTAAGTATTTAGATGCATTAATTAAAATAAGAGTTAATGTGATATCCCAACATATCCATGTTCCAACATGGAACAACCTGCAAGGCACCTGCAACTAGCAACGCTATAAGAGGGGCTGAGCAAAGCGTTAACATAGCGAAACAACGATTTGCTAGAAAGGTGGGTTAGAGGCTTGACATGATAATATGGGAGGCATGATAAACAAGTGGTAGGTAGCGCGACATAGCGATGGAACGAACACTATAAAAAAAGACACATCCATGACATTCTGGGCTGAACGAAAAAAAATTATGTCATACTTATGACACTTCTATGACGATAATTGTGAAAAAACCCGGTATCATCATAGATGTGGTGGGCTCCTACTTCTATGACATAAAATTATGACAGAAAATGAGCTTTTCGTCCTGGGCAGACCGGAGACGCAACTGCATGACATTCTTTGGGCCGTCCATGACGGAAAAAACCGTGGTAGAAGAGAGTGCGAGGAAAATATCGGGGAGTTCCCGGTTAAGGTGGGTGGTCGGGGGCCGAGCGATGCGTGTTTCTCTCGTATGTACGCGCGTGTGTGCGAGGCTTTGGGCTCTAACTAAACCCGAGCGAGGCGTTGGGCTCTAACTGAACTCGGGCGATTGCACTACAGGCTACACGTTACTGAACCCGAGCGATCGATCGATCCCTTGCTGTTAACTGAACCTGAGTGATTCCTTCGCTACTACTACTAACTAAAGCCGATCGAACACTGATGCCTCCTTCCCTTGATGAACAGTGAGCTTTGTTGAGGGGGTTTGGATGAACAGTTCCCGATGGGGGGTTGGATGAACAGGACCCCGTGGTAGTAGAGGTTGTTGCCGCTGGATAAATAGTACCCCGATCGATCGAGCCAATGGATGAACAGGACCCCATGGAGGGCTGGATGAATAGGACCCCGTGGAGGGCTGGTTGAACAGTAGCCGGTGGAGGGCTGGTTGAACAGTAGCCGGTGGAGGGCTGGATGAACAGTAGCCTATGGAGAGGTGGTTGAAGCGGACCTCGTGGAGAGGGCTGGCTGAACAGTAGCCGGTGGAGGAGCGCACGGTGGAGGCTGGATGAATAGGAGCCCATGGATGAACAGTCGCAGGTGGAGGCTGGACAAGGTCGACGGTGGATGAACAGGATCCCTATGGAGGCAGTCGACGGTGGATGAACAGTAGCCCGTGGAGGCAATCGACGGTGGAGATGAACTATATCCCGTGGAGTCCCGTTTTGCGATATGCCACACCCCTCCCGATGAACAGGACCCCTGTTTCGACCATTGGAAGTCTGTTTCCTCCGTTTGGCGGTACGCCACACTCCTCCCGATCAACAGGACCCCGCTTCGACCATTGGAAAGTCCGTTTCCTCCGTTTTGCGGTATGCTAGACCCCTCTCGATGAACAGGATCCCATTTCGACCGTGGCCGGTCGAACACAAGGTTGTTTCCCCCATTCTGCGATATGCCAGGCCTAGTTTCCACCGGCTATTCCATCCAAGTTGGTTGGCTCTCGATGAATAGCACGCGTTCCGTTCCTCCCGATGAACACAACGCATTTCATTGCCTCCCTATGAACACGACGACGACGCAGTTTCTCCGTTCCAACCCAGCCATGTACATGAGCCCTGGCCGTACGTATGCGCGAGTAGGCATTCAAGATCTCGCCCGTATGTATGTACGTGGCCGTATTTTCTTTCTTGCACCCTGGCCGCTGTATGTATGTGTACATGATATGTGTGCGCCTCTACTATGACACATGTGTGCCTCTACTACAACACGTGCCCTTCCTTACATGGCCACAGTTCATCGCTACAGCCTGCAGACAGACCGATAGTATGTACGGAACAGAATGACAACGCTACGTACGCTTCGACCAGGTGGATCCCGGCTGTCAAGCAGTTCCTTCCGTGTGAAGATGTAGCTGGTGGGTCCCAGCAATCAGGGGCGAGTATTTTTTTTGCACGTAATATGGACGCACTTCCTTGCGTGCGAAGATATAACTGGTGGGTCCCAGCAGTCAGGGGGGAAACATTTTTTTTGCGAAATACGGTGGCCCGTCTGGTGGGTCCCTCCTTTCAGGTGGAGGAATCATTATTTTCCGCGTAATAAGGAGGCACTTACTTGCTGCAACCGTGGACCCAGCTATCAGCCTCTCCACGCATAGTATTGTTCCGATCGAATTCATTCGTTGACCACGTTAACCATGCCACATCAAGAGCAACAAGGCGGTGGACGATGGTGAGGCCTAGGAAGGGGACGACGCGGAGCCGGGGAAGACGCGGCAGTGGATGCCCATGCGGAGGGGAGTACGTGGGTTGACTGCTTCGGCTGCGGTGTGAGGCTGCCGTCATCGGAGAATAACAGGAGGTGTGGGTGAGTATAGAAGGATGGCATGGCCAGCGGTGGCAGCACAGGCGGACATGGGAGGCAGGAGCCGGCGGCACGGCCGATGCTTGCTTGGGTGGCTGGAGCAAGAAGACCAGAGGTTGAAGAAGCACTACGACCGTTGGATGGACATTGTATGGTCACTGGAGCTAGAATCATTCATATTGACTAAGTTGACAAAGCCCTCCGTCCCCGTCATCTTAGTAGGCCCACAAGACAGCCTCCCACAATGGTGGGTCCCAGCTAGGAGGGGGAGTATTCATTTTTTTGTGCATAATAAGGAGGCACTTCCTTGTGTGCGAAGATATAGCTGGTGGGTCCGAGCTGACGGCAGGGGGAACGTTTTTTTCAAGAAATAGAGAGGCCCTTCCGTCGGTGTCAAAACCGGCGGATCCCGGGTAGGGGGTCCCGAACTATGCGTCTAAGGTCGATGGTAACAGGAGACAGGGGACACGATGTTTACCCAGGTTCGGGCCCTCTCTATGGAGGTAATACCCTACGTCCTGCTTGATTGATATTGATGAGTACGAGTATTACAAGAGTTGATCTACCTCAAGATTGTAATGGCTAAACCCTAGAGGTCTAGCTGGTATGGCTATGGTAATGAGTATTCGGCCCACCTACGGACCTAGCCCTCCGGTTTATATAGACACAGGAGGGATCTAGGGTTACACGTGGTCGGTTACAAAGAAAGGAATCTACATATTCAACCGCCAAGCTTGCCTTCCACGCCAAGGAGAGTCCCATCCGGACACGGGTGTAGTCTTCGATCTTCGTGTCCTCACAACCCATCAGTCTGGCCAATGGCTAACAAGCCGGTTACCCGAGGACCCCTTAATCTAGGACGCCCTCAGTAGCCCCTGAACCAGGCTTCAATGAAAATCCTTAGAGATTGCCAGGAAAGACCATTCCAACATAGCTAAAACTCCCAGCTCCACCTCCCGTTCTGACCCAGAGAAAGGCGAGTGGGAGAGGTGCTCTGTCCCACAGCCAATTAGAGAAGTTGCAAACGCTGGGATTTCTCCCTCCTGCAGATCTGGTCCCTGTTCTAGTAGGATTGGCCTCCTTCAATGGAAAAACCCAGGCGGAGGATTTCCCCAATCCTTCCACGGAAGAACGAGTGTGCTTCGTCCCCTTCTTGTTAAGAGGTGTCGGATTTCCGATCCATCCCTTCCTCCGAGGTCTGCTGGAGTAATATGGCCTCCAACTGCATAGTCTCACTCCCGCCTCTATCCTTCATATTGCGGGTTATGTCGCTCTATGCAAGCTATTCCTGGGCTGCGAGGCCCATTTCGATTTATGGAGAAGACTGTTCTTCCTCGTCCCTCGCAATCATGGCGGTCGATTTTTGAAGCGGGAGGAGCCGAAGTGTGGCACATCGCCGGGACCGGATACCTGTCCGGCACACCGAAGAAATCTCCCGAAGAGTGGCCTTCTGAATGGTTCTACATTGACGACGTTGCTCTACCCGACCTTGTCTGCATGGGCCTCCCCAAGTTTTCAAATGCTCCGCTATAGAAACGCCATAGCTGGCGGACTCAGAGCCTCGAAGAAGAGGATAGTGCAGAGATCAGCCTACTGATGGGCAATATTAAGACGCTTGCCTAGTCCAGATTGTCAATAGTCGAGGTAATGGCAATCTCTATAATGCGGGGGGTCCAGCCACTCCAACACACAGGGCTGCCCATGTGGCATTATAACGGGGAAGACGACGCCTCACGCTATGGTCGGAAGGGCCTGAAGACCCCCGCCTCCACGGCCAAAATACTGGCCGAGCTGTATAAGGGTGAGAAGGAGAAGTTCACCCATCTCCAATATCCAGACGGATTTTCCATGTATAATCCTCCCAGCTGGGTAAACTTCAGCTCCACTATTTTACTCATGTCCCTGAATCTTGACAGGCAGTATCTTATCTGCTTGTAACAGGAATGGCAAAAGGCTATCGAGGGGATCCATGACCCTGCCCCTCAGCCATAGAATCACAACCGGGATCTTGACACCGGATATGAGGAAGATCCGATCATATTTGTGGAGCTCGAGGATGGAATATTCTATCAAATGAGCTATGACGGTACGGATGTACCCATCATCGCCGGTTACCCCAGCCTCCTTCCTGCTTCACATGTAAGTAATCCGGAGATACCTTGTCAAGAGAGTTTTCTCATTCCTCCTTACCCACTGCACTGTCCTGTGCTTAAAAGGGGAGGCGTTCGGTGCGCCACGCTGCCCCGGGGGCATCTCGGAAGAGAGCATCCCCCATACCAGGCAAGACTTCGAAGATGAAGGCAAAGGAAGATACAGCCGAGCCTTCATCAAAGAGGTATGAATTTGGAAATATGCACCTTGACAGTCACATCCAACTGTGACCTTTCCGTTTACCCTATATCAGGAAAATGGTGTGCTGGACTATATCCGAGGGTCCGGCCGGTCATACTTCCCGCAACCAGGATCCAGATCCTATCGTGAAGACGGGGCCTGATCCGGGGGTGACGCCGGACTGTCCTCCAGCCGAGGATTCGGATGATGTATCCGTCACCAACGCAGAAGTGGAGAGTGCCATGAATCATCGGCGCCGCAGGGCCATTTTACAAGACCCTGGCTTTTGAGAAGAGGCATTTAACGCCTTCAGCTCAGCTGATGCATATATCCGAGCTGCTCGAGATGGGCTTAACAGAGCCACAAAGCAGCATTTAAAAGATGTGCAGGTAAGTTTACTTTGTCTGACTATGATAACCATATGCTAGTAGCCCCCGGGACTTAAAGTAGTTGGGACAACTGATTTGAGGATCGCTGCATGACCAGGTTCTGTCGCAGAAGAACGACGTGCTAGCCCAAGAGCTAGAAAAGTGCCGGACACAGTTAAATGCGGTGACCGTCGAACTGGAAAAATCCAAAGCGGCGTCTTCCGGTGCTATTTCCCTCCATTGAGAAACAGTTATTGCATAGAGACCGTGTTAACACTGCGGCTTTATCTTATAACAGGGTCATCGGATCAATTGGAGGAAAAAGAGTCGCAAAGACTGCATGCTGCAAGCGAGCGGGTTTTGACCCATGTCAGACAGGAGAAACACAAACTCCAAGATGCAAACACCCAGCTAGGCGAAGAGCTGAAGGATGTGCGGGCCCAGCTAGCCCACTCCGTGAAGGAGAACAAAAAACTGTGAGACGGCATATTTAGTATGTGGTCGTATTTACCTTATAACAGTTCAGAAGTAAAAGTCGCTGATATAGCTGTGATTGCAGGTATATTGACGGGCCGTCCCGAAGAGGAGGTGTCCGGATCATCGAGTGATCTTTTGCAAGGGCTGTCGTAGTTGCACGAGCAAGCTCGGCAGGCAATGCGGAGTGTAGCCAGGGCCATATGGCCATCCGACTCCCCTCCAGGGAGTATGGAGAAGCTTGTAGAGCTGTTCAAGGGAGCGCGGTGCCGTATCCGACTATGGAAGATATCGGCCTGCCAAGAGGGTGCGCGAGAGGCCTGGGCCATGGTAAAAACACGATATACCAAGCTGGATCCGAATCACATGGCTCGGGTTGGACTGCTAGGGTCAAATGGGGAACAAATTCCCGTTAGTTTAGTATACGGCCAAGTGGAGGTGGCTGCTAGATACTCTCGACAAGATTGTAAATTAGACCACCTATTGGACGGTATAGAGGAGGAAGTTTTTAAGTCCTAAGTGACTATGTATTTTCCTTCTAGCTGGATAATAAAAACAATTGTCATGGCCAACCTTTTCGCTTCGACCTCTGGACCCGAAGGTGCAGAGTGTTTCCGAATATCCTAACGGTAGAATATACCGGGTATGCATGGGAACCAGGCATAGGGGTCATAGTTGCTTGAACAGACAATGTGTATCCGGCTAGTTATGTTATATTACATTATGTAAGAAACATCTTCCAGAGAGAATAGTTTCGTTGAGGGTTCCTTTCCCTGGGTGTGCATGCATTTAATGTGCATGTCTGAACTGTGATTGAAAAAAATCAGAGAGTAACTAACTTCTGGGGTTTCACAATGGAGTGAATGCGGAAACGCCTTTAATTCGCCGACCGAATATTCCCTTAAGAATGCTAGCTTTGGGCTTCACCCGGTCTGAGGTACACATCCGGATGACTCGGCAGTAACAATCGCAGAGATGCTCCCTTTATGCCCTAGCCGAACTAATGGGAACATAGGGCATAAGCACAGGAGCCAGGCAACCCAGCTTGGTCAAAACTTAAGTCATATCGATGCATATAATGGCGAAGAAAAGGTACATACGGAAAAACGCATATGTGGTGAGCTTGATGCTCGAAGAATAATAGCAAGCTTTTGTACGAGAAGCCCCTAGGTATAATGAGAGTACATATGTGGAGATGTATGCATCAGGGGAGGACGGTCTAGCCGTACTAAAGCCGTAGGGATAAAGAGCAAAACAAAAAAAGATGAAAAAATGAAAAAAAAAAGAGAAAACAATAACGTTAATAACAGGAGGAAGGAGACGAACACAGAGTTTGGCGCTAGGTAAAAAATCATCGGAGTCTGGCCGCGTTCCAGGGGTTCGGCTCCAGGTGATTGTCTGACGCATCACGCAAGCGATACGCTCCTCCGGTGAGAACTTCGTCAATGATGAAGGGACCCTCCCACTTGGGCTTGAGTTTGTCCTTTTTCTTCTCTGGCAGGCGTAGAACGAGTTCACCAATGTTATAAGTCTTGGCCCGCACTTCTCTGCTTTGATACCTGCGAGCGTGCTGTTGATAAAATGCGGAACGGGGTTTTGCAACATCGCGCTCCTCCTCCAGGGCATCTAGGCTGTCATGTCGATCAAGTTCGGCTTCTCTCTCTTTGTACATGCGCACTCGAGGTGAGTCATGAATAATATCACAGCGTCACACTGCTTGTGCACCGTACACCATGAAGAAAGGTGTATATCCAGTAGTGCGGTTGGGCGTGGTCCGCAGCCCCCAGAGTACGGAGTCAAGTTCCTCCACCTAGTGCTTGTCTAATTCTTTCAAAGACCGCACTAGTCTAAGTTTGATGCCGCTCATAATAAGACCATTAGCCTGTTCGACTTGACCATTTGTCTGCGGGTGATAAACAGAGGCGTAATCGAGCTTAATGCCCAGATTAGCACACCAGGTTTTCACTTCATCGGCTGCGAAATTAGAGCAATTATCGGTGATTATGTTGTGTGGGACACCATAACGGTGTACCACGCCGGATATGAAATCTATTACCGGCCCGCTTCGGCCGTTTTGAATGGTTTGGCCTTATCCACTTAGTGAATTTACCCACCATGACCAGCAGATACTTTCTCTTATGGCTTCCTCCTTTAAGGGGTCCGACCATATCGAGTCCCCAGACCGCAAAAGGCCAAGTGATGGGGATTGTTTGTAAGGCAATGGGGGTCATATGGCTTTGGTTGGCAAAGAGTTGGCATCCGACGCAACGTTGGACAAGGTCATGTGCATCTGCTCGGGCCGTCGGCCAATAAAACCCTGTACAGAAGGCCTTGCTAACAAGGGCCCGAGTTGTGGCGTGGTGACCGCCGAGTCTGTCTTGAATTTCAGCCAAGAGCTGCCGCACCTCTTCCTCGGAGATACATCGTTGAAGAACTCCAGTAGCGATTTTCTTATAGAGCTCTCCATCATGAACCTTGTAGGCCTTCGAACGTCGGACAATGCAGTGGGCCTCATTCTGATCCTCGGGAAGTTCTTTCCTGTTAAGGTAGGCTAGGAAGGGTTTGGTCCATGGGGCAATGGCTGCCATGATGAGATGCACCGACGGTGTTATTTTGGTGGCTAAGCCTCTGATGATGTCGGTGTTTTCGGAATCTGGGGTTATATTCGGAACCCGGGTAGTTTTGCCGTTTTCCCCCAGCCACACCACGGATGGCTTAAAAAGCCTTTCCAGAAAGATATTAGGTGGGACGGGGTCGCGCTTAGCATCGATACAAGCAAGAACTTCTGCGGCTTGATTACTTTCTCAAGCCACGTGATGGAACTTGAGCCCCTCGAACTGGGCTGACATTTTTATGACGGCATTACGGTAAGCTGCCATCTTCGGATCTTTGGCGTGGAAGTCTCCATTTATTTGAGATATTGCAAGGTTTGAGTCCCCGCACACTTCTAGGCGTTGTATGCCCATGGAGACAGCCATCCGGAGACCATGCAATAAGGCCTCGTATTCGGCTGCGCTATTGGAGTCTGTGCATAGTATTTGGAGTACATACTGAACGACATCTCTAGTAGGTGACGTTAAAACGACACCTGCCCGTAGCCCTGCCAGCATTTTGGAGCCATCGAAATAATAACCCAATTGGGATATGTCTCGTACTCTTTAGGGAGTTTGGCCTCTGTCCATTTGGCGAGGAAGTCAGCCAGTACTTGGGATTTAATAGCCCGACGTGGTTTGTATGTGATATCAAATGGAAGGAGCTCAATGGCCCATTTGGCAATCCGGCCTATGGCATCGCGGTTGTTTATAATGTTCGGAAGCCACCGTGATTGAACACTCCTGGAAGTAGCGACGAAGCTTTGGGGATGCCATGAAGACCGCGTATGCTATCTTTTGATAATTGGGGTACCGGGATTTGAATGGTGTAAGGACAGTGGATACGTAGTATATTGGCTTCTAAAGCGGGAATTTGTGTCCGTCCTATTCTCGTTCAACGACGAGCACGGCGCTTACCACCCGATGTGTTGCCAATATGTATAATAGATTCGGTTCACCGACGTTTGGCGCGGCCAGGATTGGGTTGCTCGCAAGAAGGGTTTTTATTTCCTCCAGTCCGGCTGTTGCCAGTCCGTCCACTCAAAGTGATCGGTTCGCTGTAGAAGGCGATAGAATGGCAGTGCCTTTTCTCCCAATCTGGAGATAAATCGTCTTAGAGCTGCCACGCAACCCGTGAGCTTTTGGACTTGTTTGAGTTCTGTTGGCGTAGCCAATTGTGACAGAGCTCAGATTTTGGCTGGATTTGCTTCAATTCCTCTGTTGGAGACGATGAAGCCCAGCAGTTTTCCAACGGGGAGGCCGAAAACGCACTTTTCCGGATTGAGCTTAATGTCATACGCGTGGAGGTTATCAAATGTGAGACGTAAATCATCTATTAGTGTTTCGACCCGCCAAGCTTTGATGACCACGTCATCCACATAAGCTTCAACTGTCTTGCCGGTCTGTTTCTCCAGGCATTTTTGAATCATGTGTTGGTATGTGCCACCGGCGTTCTTGAGCCCGAAGGGCATGGTGTTGAAGCAGAATGGCCCATATGGGGTAATTAATGTTGTTGTAGCTTGATCGGATTCCTTCATTTTGATTTGATGGTATCCGGAATATGCATCAAGGAAACACAGTGTGTCGTGTCCTGTGGTAGCATCAATGATTTGATCGATGCGGGGGAGGGGGAAGGGATCCTTAGGGCAAGCCTTATTGAGGTCTTTAAAATCGACACACAACCGCCAGGATTTGTCCTTCTTTGGTACCATCACCAGGTTTGCCGGCCAGTCCGGATGTTTTATTTCTCTGATGAATCCGGCCTCAATTAGCTTGGCCAGCTCCTCCCCCATAGCTTGGCGTTTGGGCTCGGAAAAGCACCGCAATGCTTGTTTGATTGGTTTGTATCCCTTTAAGATATTAAGGCTATGTTCGGCCAGCTCACGTGGGATTCCAGGCATGTCAGAAGGGTGCCAGGCGAATATATCTCAGTTTTTAGTAGAAGACATACCTGGTTCATCAAGATTCTTGCGTGAAGCCATGCTTTCTGCACGTTGTTGAATAGGCATGCCATCCTTCGGGATCCTATCCTAGCACTTGTCCTCGTTGCTTTAATTCTTGCGGCGAAGGAAATCCCTTGGTGCGGCGTCGACTGTTGGGTCTAGTTGTCATCCAATAGATGTTGTCTTCTTGGGGTCCGTTGGGTGGACTTGGAATTTGACTATTTCTTCTGCCGGTTTGAAGGAGGTGGATTTGGCTAGTTTGTCTAAGATCACATCGTCCCTATCCACCGTGGAGCGCAGTGCGGTTAATTCTTCGGCCGCGAGGGCTTCAGATAATGCCTCAAGGGCCAGGGATGTGGTTTTGTTTTCAGCGCGGAGTGTTATGTCCGAATCACTGGCAAGAGTGATTTTGTCGTTTGGTCCGGGCATTTTGAGCTTCATATACCCGTAATGAGGTATAGCTTGGAAGCATGTAAAAGCATCCCGCCCCAACAGGGTGTGGTATCCGCTGCTGAAAGGAGCCACTTGGAAGGTGATTTCTTCAGACCGATAATTCTCCGGCGTGCCGAATACCACGTCAAGTGTGATTTTTCCCGCACACCGCACCTCCCGACTGGGAATGATTCCTTGGAAGCTCGTGCTACTTTGCTTGATGCAGCTCCTGTCTATTTCCATTTTGTGGAGTGTATCCTCATAGATGAGGTTTAGTCTGCTGCTACCGTCCATGAGGACCTTGGTAAGTAGAAAGTTGTCAACGATAGGACTGAGGACTAAAGCGGCTATTGCTCGGACTGTCCTGTATTTTGGTTCGTCGCCGGCATTAACGGTTATAGCCGTGTTGTTCCAAGGGTTTACTGCGGCAATTTGACAGACTTCGGTGAGGCCGTGAAGTGCCCTTTTGTGCTTTTTGTTTGAAGCGAATGTCTCAAAGACCGTCAGTACTCAGGGGTTGTTGTCTTCTGGAGGGTGTTGCTCTGGGGTGTTTTTGGTAAGGATGTCCTCGCCGCTTTTGGCTACCTGCCGGAGTATCCAACATGCTCTAAGGCTGTGGGTTGGTATGTTATCTGGTGTTGTGTGTATTTTGCATGGGCCATCGAGCCATCCCTCTAGAACAATTCCGCGCCGCATGATGGGTTTATATTTCTTGGCTATTGGACTGGGCGCGTCATGGGGATGTGCCCTTTTCGCCTGGACCAGTGGTTGAGTTGGGACCGATGGCTCCCAACAAGCTGCCTGATCCCTCCAGGTGCTTTCCATTGCTCTATACTTCTGTACGATAGTTGCCAAGTCAGTGAAGTGTAGTATGCGGCACCGATTAATGGTGTTGAGGATTCCTTCATTCGTGCAATTTTTGCGGAACGCTGATATCGCATCCTCGTCGCGGCAATCTTTAACCTTGTCCTTGACAATGAGGAATCTGGCCCAGAAGTGGTGGAATGTTTCCTGAGACTGATGTTGTATGCTCGTGAGAGCGCTTATGTCTGGGTGGGTGGGTGGAATTGGATCTGGACCCTGACCCGATCAATGATCCGGAGTCTGAAGTTTTTCTAGACTTAACATTCCAGGCTCCGGAGTATCTTCTGGTTGCCTTTGCCCGCCATCTGATTCTATGTTCGGAAGGCCGGTCACCTCCTTTTGCGAGTGGGTATCCGGCTCTGCAGGGTCGGCGATCCGGACGTAGTCCGTCTTCAGTATCGGGGAAGAGTCGCCGTCTTGCTCCTCGACTACCGCTATCTGGTGGCTGATTGGTGGAGATTTGATTTCTCTTTGGTTGGGTATGAGCCCAATCCGGTTGTAATCTGTGGCGATTCGCAGGGTGGTAATACGATCAAGGAGCTCGTTTAAAGACAAAAACTCTGCCGGATCCGTCTGCTTGGAGTGTTTGGGGTCGATACGAAGAGGATTTTCGATGGCCCGAGAGGTCATTGTCGGCTTAACGGCCGAACGGGCGGTCATGGTAAAGCTGCCCAACCGGAGGGTTTGGCCTGGGGCCAGTTCTCCTCCAGTAGTGATATTGTCTTTAAGGATGAGGCGAGTCATCGATCCCGTTTTCGACGGCATAGTGGAACTCTCAATGAAAGCACCAATGTCGGTGCCAAAACCGGCGGATCTCGGGTAGGGGGTCCCGAACTGTGCGTCTAAGGTCGATGGTAACATGAGACAAGGGACACGATGTTTTACCCAGGTTCGGGCCCTCCCTATGGAGGTAATACCCTACGTCCTTCTTGATTGATATTGATGAGTACGAGTATTACAAAAGTTGATCTACCTCGAGATCGTAATGGCTAAACCCTAGAGGTCTAGCTGGTATGGCTATGGTAATGAGTATTCGGCCCATCTAAGGACCTAGCTCTCCGGTTTATGTAGACACAGGAGGGATCTAGGATTACACAAGGTCGCTTACAAAGAAAGGAATCTACATATTTGGCCGCCAAGCTTGCCTTCCACGCCAAGGAGAGTCCCATCCGAACACGGGTGCAATCTTCGGTCTTCGTGTCTTCACAGCCCATCAGTCCGGCCCATGGCTAACAGGCCGGATGCCCGAGGACCCCTTAACCCAGGACTCCCTCACCTTCCGATGGGTCCCAGCTGTCAGGTGGAGGAATCATTATTTTGCGCGTAATAAGGAGGCATTTCGTTGTGTGGACTCCTACTATCAGCCTCTTCTGATGGTTGTTGTTTGTTAACCATGTTGACCTCGCCACGTTGAGAGCCCAGGAAGGGAACGGCCCGGAGCCGGCGAAGCCACCGCAGTGGATGCCCATGCTGAGGGGTGTACGAGTGCGGACTGGTCGGCTGCAGGGTGAGGCTGACATCACAGGAAAATAATAGGATGTGTAGGTGGGTAGAGGGATGGCCTGGCGGCAGCACAGCCAGCAACGGGAGGAGGGAGCAGGCAATCCCGCCGGCGCTGGTTTGGGCGGCTGGAGCAGGAAGATCAGAGATTGAAGAAGCACGGCGGCCGTTGGATGGAAATCCAACACTCACTGCTCTATGTTGACTAAGTTGACAAAGCCTTGCGTACGCGTCAAAAAAATTTAGGACAGCGTCATCGTCAACCTAGTAGGCCCAGAAGTCAGCCTCCAAATCTATGGAAAACAACATACAACCCATTAGCCATTATTTTCAATATTTTACAGCCCATTTGCTAATTCTTAAGGATATTTGATGCCCATATTCTTCTTATTAGCATTACAGACCATATATTCTGGGCACTGCTAAAAAATACAACGAAAATTTTCATATTTCGGTGGGGTCCGAACTCTTTTAGTCATGAAATTTCGAGTCACGTTAAAAATAATTTTAAAAAAAAATATATCAAAATAAAATTCAAAAAACAATTCTCCGCAAAAAAAGTGTGAAAATTAAAATCTTAACTAGCAAGATGCCCGTGCGTTGCACTGAACATGAAGATGCATTTGTATGAGTAGTTTATCTTGTGGGAGAAAAGATGATCTTTCAATGTCATTGCCAGTTGGCTTTGGTTTTTATAAGAGTAGAGAGTAGAGAAATCCAGAAAAAAATGATATTTTAATGTAATTGCCGGTTGGCTTTGGTTTAAAAATTTACAGCTCATTTCTTACAACTTATAGCCCATTTTCTGGGGAAGCCCATTTCTTACTACTTTACATCCCTCCCTCCATGTCTTGAAAGATTTGCTGCCCAGCAGGGCTGAGAAAAGCAAGTAGGCCTCGGTTTTGGTGTTCTCCAAAAAAAGAAATGGGCTAGCCATTTTCAGATAGGAAAAAGATATCAACTGGGGCTCATCATGTGCTTAAATAAAAGCGTAAGCGTGGGCCAGATAGGCCACAGCCCCCGCACAGCGCGCAGTTGAGCTCCGTCTTTGAAACTAAAAAAACTGGGCGAGCTGCTGGGTCCTGGTGTTATCCGCTCGTTGTGTAATTTTAACAAATCCACCACCGCACCGGCCTATGCTTCGCTGGTGTGAGATGAGACGTTGATGACTTGTCATGCCTTGTAATAACGAGGCACCTGCTTGCGTAATGCAATGAACCTGGTGGGTCCCTACTGTTAGGCTCTCCACGTACAGTCATCTCCTGATTCTTCTTGGTTGTTCACCATGTTGGCAACGCCAGACAGAGGCGGGCACATCGAGCGAACCAAAGCGAGGTCTGGACGGGAAGGAACAGCAGCCGTGGAAGATGCGGCGGTGTAGTGGCAGGTGGAGGGGAGTACAAGGGCAACAACCTGCAAGTCAAGCTTACAAATGGTACAAAAAGCCCAAGGATTAATTGTTCATCAAATTTTTAGACAAAACCCAGATTGAGCATGGCAGTAACATCTAACCCAACCACTCTTTTTCATAGTAACAAACAAATGGATCGGTCTGATCCATAAAATCAATATCTTGTGCATAAAAATTCATTGCACGATGACTACAACTTGTGGTAAATAGAAGCCGAGCATGCTTAGAAGCCCATTTGTCCACCCAAAACCTCTTTTTTTGCTCTTCAACGTGTCCGTCCAGGAGAAATCTCTTGCGGTAAAACTTAAGCCTCAGGGACAATAGTAATCTCACATTCAACAGGAAGAATGTGACAAAGCTTTTGTTTGCCTAGTTGGATGCATATCCTTCCATCGTTATTGTCCTCAAATGAATGTCATGAGAAATGAGAAAATCCGGGTGCTTATTACACCACCGATTGGTTATACGTTTTTGTCCATGTACTTGAAGTACCTAAGTAGACATGAAGATTTGAAAACAGTTAAGGTCTGAAAAAAGAGTATGTCGAAAGAGCAACAACTGAACGGTTAATTCTAGTACAATATATATATATAGTCTAGCAAGCCAATAATTATGTTCAGATCATAACTATACATTCCGATATATAAGATCTTGACAGAATCTAGCAGCATTGATAGGCTATCCATGGACGAACTCTTCATTGAGCATATAACATAATATTAGTACCCAAAGTGTACTCCAAGATGATATAAAACTTATGCGCACAAATGAAAAATGTAGCTTATGATTACAAATGTATAGATGATAATATACGGTACCTGAAGAAGTGAGGAGCCAAACACCAACTCTTTGTGATCATTAAACGGATCATGAATTACACCCAAGGTCTCCAGTTTGGGCGCATAGATAACAGTTATTTGCGAAGGTTTATAACAATTATCAAGGAGCAACCTTTCAAGTGAAGGGGCATCTTCGATGATGAGCTGTTGTCCTTCAAAACAAATTCCAATGCTTTTAAGGTGAGGTGACCTTATTTGGAGACAACTGATAGGGATTTCTATTCCCAAAACAATCAGCAAGCGCTCTAGGGCAGGGCAATTGGAGTGGATGGTGTTGTGCAGTGAGGCCTCCGATAGATAAACCACCACAAGCAAAAGTTTTTTTAGCAGTGGGAGTCAAAGCATTTGTACCAGATCGTCTGGTAGATGGCACCGAGCGAAGGTGGCGGTATGGAGAGAGGAGGAAAAGCGCGAGATGGAAAATGGTGGTGTGGGCACGAATTCTTAGTATGTTCGTGGTATGAAACTTTTGTGGTAATGGTAGAACTCAAACTACTGGAGTTTCTCGAATTCAGGGGATGTCAGCCAAGCGTCCACCGTGTCGGGTATGGACAGCAGGTAGCGTGTCGGGATGCAGAGGCGTTCAACGGGGCCCTGCCGGTGAGAGGAGATGATGGCTTTGAGGAGATCAAATTCAGGAAGGACAGATATCTGTCGACAGTCGAGATTGAGGGGCGCGGTGCGCCATAGAGGGCTCCACTGAGTTGAGAGGACTTGTGTGCGGCAGCAATCCTTGGTGGGGAGAAGCAAGATGATCTCCTCAAGGATGACGTCCGGAGGATCGCTGATGCGGTCCACCGGAGATTCTACCGGTTCCTCAAATCCGGGTTGGGGGGGTCGCTGCTTCTCCCCGCGATGCCGGGTGCGGGATCTACACACTACAAAAAAGACACATCCATGACATTTTGGGCCGAACGAAAAAAATTTCTGTTATACTTATGACACTTCTATGACAATAATTCTGACAAAACCCGGTATCATCATAGATGTGGTGGGCTCCAACTTCTATGACAAAAAATCATGACAGAAAATCGGCTTTTCGTCCTGGGCGGGCCGGAGACGCAGCTTCATGACATTCTTTGGGCCGTCCATGACAGAAAAAAACATGGTAGAAGCGAGGGCAAGGAAAATATCGGGGAGTTCCCGGTTACGGTGGCTGGTCGGGGGCCGAGCGATGCGCGTTTCTCTCGTACATACACGTGTGTGTGCGAGGCGTTGCGCTCTAACTGAACCCGAGCGAGGCGTTGGGCTCTAACTAAACCCGAGCGATTGCACTGCAGGCTACGCGTTACTGAACCCGAGCGATCGATCAATGGCTGTTAACTAAACCCGATCGAGCAATTCCTTCGCTACTGCTGCTAACTGAAGCCGATCGATGCTGCCTCTGGATGAATAGTGAGCATTGTTGGGGGGTTTGGATGAACAGTTCCTGGCGGGGGTTGGATGAATAGGAACCCTTGGTAGTAGAGGCCATTGCCGCTAGATGAACAGTACCCCGATCGATCGAGCCGGTTGATGAACAGGACCCCGTGGAGGGCTGGATGAACACGACCCCGTGGAGGGCTGGTTGAACAGTAGCCGGTAGAGGGCTGGTTGAACAGTAGCCGGTGGATGGCTAGATGAACAGTAACCCGTGGAGGGGTGGTTGAACAGGACCCCCGTGGAGAGGGCTGGTTGAACATTAGTCGGTGGAGGAGCGCGCTGTGGAGGCTGGATGAACAGGAGCCCGTGGATGAACAGTCGCAGGTGGAGGCTGGAGGAGGTCGACGGTGGATGAACAGTAGCCCGTGGAGGCTGGAGGAGGTTGACAGTGGAGATGAACAGTATCTCGTGGAGTCCCGTTTTGCGGTACGCCACACCCCTCCCAATGAACAGGACCCCCGTTTCGACCATAGAGCTCCAACACAAGTCCATTTCCTTCGTTTTGCGGTACGCCACACCCCTCCCAATCAACAGGACCTTGTTTCGACCGTAGGAGGTCCAAGAGAAGTCTGTTTCCTCTGTTTTGCGGTACGCCAGACCCCTGCTGATGAATAGGATCCCGTTTCCATCGTGGCCGGTCGAACACCAGGCTGTTTCCTTCGTTTTGCGGTACGACAGGGCTCGTTTCCATCGCCTATTCCATCCAAGCCGGTTGGCTCCCAATGAAGAGCACGCGTTCCGTTGCCTCCCGATGAACATGACGCATTCTGTTGCCTCCCCATGAACACGATGACGACGCAGTTCCTCCGTTCTGACCAAGCCACAGCCATGTACAGCGAGTAGGCGTTCGAGACCCCGCCCGTATGTACATATGTGGCCGTATTTACTTTCTTGCACCCTGGCCGCTGTACGTATGTGTACATGCTACGTGCACGCCTCTACTACCACACGTGCCCTTCCTTACACGGCCATGGTTCATCGCTGCAGCCTGCAGAAAGACCGATCGACTAGATGTATGTACACGTTCACGACCAGAATGACAACGCTACGTACGCTTTGGCCGGGTGGGTCCCGACTGTCAGGCACTTCCTTGCGTGCGAAGATGTAGCTGGTGGGTCCCAACAGTCAGGGGGGCGAATCATTTTTTTGCCCGTAATATAGACGCACTTCCTTGCATGCGAAGATGTAGCTGGTGGGTCCCAACAGTCGGGGGAAACGTTTTTTTTTGTGAAATACGATGGCCCGTCCGGTGGGTCCCCGATGTCAGGTGGAAGAATCACTATTTTCCGCGTAATAAGGAGGCACTTCCTTGCTGCGGCCATGGACCCAGCTGTCAACCTCTCCACATACAACTCTTCCGATGGTAGTCGTTCCTTAATCGTGTTGACCACGCCGCGCCGAGATCACCAGGGCGGTGGACGATGGCGAGGCCTAGGAAGGGGATGACGCGGAGCTAGGGAAGATGCGACAGTGGATGCCCGCACGGAGAGGAGTACGAGGGTTCATTGGTGCGGCTTCGGTGTCAGACTGTCGTCACCGCAGAATAACAGGGGATGTGGGTGAGTGGAGGGATGGCCTGGCCAGTGGTGGGAGTAGTAGGGGCGGTGTGGCCTTCGCGGCAGCACAGCCATCCACGAGAGGCAGGAGCAGGCGGCACAACCGGCGCTGCTTTGGGCGGCTAGAGCGAGAAGACAAGAGGTTGAAGAAGCACTATGGCCGTTGGATGGACATCGTACGGTCACTGGAGCTAGAATCGTTCATATTGACTAAGTTGACAAAGCCCTCCATCCCCTTCATTTTAGTAGGCCCACAAGTCAGCCTCCCACAATGGTAGGTCCCAGCTAGCAGGGGGAGTATTCATTTTTTTGTGCGTAATAAGGAGGCACTTCCTTGTGTGCGAAGATATAGTTGGTGCGTCCGAGCTGACAGCGGGGGAATGCTTTTTCTCAAGAAATACAGAGGACCTTCTGGTGGGTCCCAGCTTTCAAGTGGAGGAATCATTATTTTGCGCGTAATAAGGAGGCATTTCCTTGTGTGGACCCCTACTGTCAGCCTCTTCCGATGGCTATTGTTTGTCGACCATGTTGACCTTGCCGCGCTGAGAGCACAAACGCGCTGGACGAGGGCGAGGCCCATGAAGGGAATGACCCGGAGCCGGCGAAGCCACCGCAACGGATGCCCACGCTGAGGGGTGTACGAGCACTGGCAGGTCGGCTGCGGGGTGAGGTTGGTGTCGCCGGAAAGTAACAGGATGTGCAGGTGTGTAGAGGGATGGCCTAGCGGCAGCACAACCAGCCACGGGGGGAGGGAGCAGGCAATCCCGTCGGCGCTGATTTGGGCGGCTGGAGCAGGAAGATCAGAGATCGAAGAAACATGGCGGCCGTTGGATGGACATCCAACAGTCACTGCTCTATGTTGACTAAGTTGACAAAGCCTTGCGTACGTGTCCAAAAAAATTAGGACAGCGTCATCGTCAACCTAGTAGGTCCAGAAGTCAGCCTCCAAATCTATGGAAAACAACATACAGCCCATTAGCCATTATTTTCAATAATTTACAGCCCATTTGCTAATTCTTAAGGATATTTGAAGCCAGTATTCTTTTTATTAGCATTACAGACCATATATTCTGGGCACTGCTAAAAAATTCAAGGAAATTTTTCATATTTTGGTGGGGTCCAAACTCTTTTAATCAGGAAATTTTGATTCGCGTTAAAAATAATTTTTAAAAAATTATATCCAAATAAAATTCAAATAACTATTATCCGCAAAAAAAATAATGAAATTTAAAATCTTAACTAGCATGATGCCCATGTGTTGCACGGAACATGAAGATGCATTTGTATGAGTAGTTTATCTTGTGGGAAAAAGACGATCTTTCAATGTAATTGCCAGTTGGCTTTGGTTTTTATAAGAGTAGAGAGTAGAGAGATCCAGAAAAAATGATATTTTAATGTAATTGCCACTTGGCTTTGGTTTAAAAATTTGCAGCCCATTTCTTACAACTTATAGCCCATTTTCTGGGGAAGCCCATTTCTTACTACTTTACATCCCTCCCTCTTCGTCTTGAAAGATTTGCTACCCGGCACGGCTGATAAAAGCAAGTAGGCCTCGGTTTTGGTGTTCTCCAAAAAAATGAACTGGGCTATCCATTTTCAAAAAGAAAAAAGATATCAACTGGGCTCGTCATGTACTTAAATAAAAGCGTAAGCGTTGGCTAGACAGGCCACAGCCCCCACACATCGTGCAGTTGAGCTCCGTCTCTGAAACTAAAAAAAACAACTGGGCGAGCTGCTGGGTCCCTGGTGTTATCCGCTCGTTGTGTAATTTTAACAAATCCGCCGCCGCGCTGGCCTATGCATCGCCGGTGTGAGATGAGACATCGATGACTTGTCCTGGCAACATGCCGCCATAAGTGGACTCCGCGTCCCCCCTTGCTGAAGTCGACCGCGTCCTCATCCTCGTCGTCGGTGCCGCCCTCAAGGTTGTAGTGCTCGTAGTAGTGGCTGCGCCAGAGCTCATGTTGGTACTCCATCACCGATTCCTCGACGGACAGACTCTTCTCTACCCTGACCTCGGCCACGCGCAACTCCTCCTCCCGGCGCTCCTCGGATCTCCGCCGCCTCCTGCATCTCCAGCTCCCGCTCGGCGACCTCATGAGGAAGAAGGTGCTCCATGGCCACCGCCGCCTTTTCAGACATGGGTTGCATGCTGGAGTCCGAGGTGGCCTAGAATATCTTAGCGTGTGTATCCTTGAACTTGGCATGGATGGCCTCGACCCGGGCCAGGGCGACATCGGCGGCACGGATGGCAGCTCAAGCGCTCTCGGCGTTTGCAGCCGCCATCGCAGCAGCAGCTGCAGCCGTCTCGGCTACCGCAGATGCCCTCTCGGTGGAAGCGGACACACTCAATGCGGATGCTGCGGCACTTTCAGCGTAGGCGGCCGCGCTCTCGGCGCAGGCGGTGGCGCTCGGGGGGGACGCGGCCATCGTACGGTCCTTCACAAAGCGTTTACACGGTGTTATCTTTGCAAGAAGGGCGTGCGGGAATGGGGATTGGGATTTATGGATTCGGGGGTTGTCGGCACTGGAGCAGACGAGCGGGCGAAGCTTAAGGAGGGAGACTTAAAAAGACCCAGATATTTTCATCGCAAACGGTTCCAAGAAAACAACTGTGTGTGATGTTGTACATATTTTTTATTAGCTGTGAAAATGAATTTGGAGTAAAGTGGCAACGGATGGTGTTCTAAATGAACGAGGAATTTTGTACTACTAATACAACTGTCATGTCAAATTTTGGAAAATTTCTGGGGTCATTTGACCTTTTAAGACATTTAAGTGATTTTCTAGCAGTGAGGAATGAGGAGGAAGTATTTTTTTGGCTTGTAATAACGAGGCACCTGCTTGCGTAATGCAATGACCCTGGTGGGTCCCTACTGTCAGCCACTCCACGTACAGTCATCTCCTGATTCCTCTTGGTTGTTGACCATGTTTTTTGCGGGGAGGTTGTTGACCATGTTGACAACGCCAGACGGCGGCGGGCACAGCGAGCAAACCATGGCGGAGAATGACGGCGAGGCCTCGGACGGGAACGAATAGCATTCGTGGAAGATGCGGCAGTGTAGTGGCAGGTGGAGGGGAGTACGAGGGCAACAACTTGTAACTCAAGCTTACAAACGGTACAAAAAGCCCAAGGATTAATTGTTCATCAAATTTTTAGACAAAACCCAGATTGAACATGGCAGTAACATCTAACCCGACCACTCTTTTTCACGGTCACTAACAAATGGATCGGTCTGATCCATAAAATCAACATCCTGTGCAAAAAAATTATTTCAGGATGACTACAACTTGTTGTAAATAGAAGCCGAGCATGTTTAGAAGCCCATTTGTCCACCTGAAACTTATTTTTTTGCAGTCCAACGTGTCCGTCCGTGAGAAATCTCTTGCGATAAAACTTAAGCCTATTGGACAATAGTAACCTCGCATTCAACAGGAAGAATGTCACAAAGCTTCTGTTTGCCTGGTTGGATGCATATCCTTCCATTGTTATTGCACTCAAACGAATGTCATGAGAACTAAGAAAATCCTGGTGCTTATTACGCCACCGATTGGTTATACATTTTTTTCATGTGGTAGCACTGCCTAAGTAGAATTAAAGATTGAAAACAGTTAAGGTCTGAACAAAGAGTATGTCGAAAGAGCGACAACTGTATGATTAATTCTAGTACAATATATATGAGCTTTCAATGTGCATGAAATCATCACCTCTATATATAAATTCTCCAGAGATGGAAAGCATCACAGGAAGCCAATAATTATGTTCAGATCAAAACTAAACATTCCGATATATAAATCTTGACAGAATCCAGCAGCATTGATAGGCTCCATGGACGAACTCTTCATTGAGCATATAACATAATATTAGTACCCAAAGTGTACTCCAAGATGATATAAAACTTATGCGCACAAATGAAAAATGCACCTTATGATTACAAATATGTAGATGATAATATACAGTACCTGAATAAGTGTGGAGCCAAATACCATCTTGTTGTGGTCATCAAATGGATCATGAATTACACCCAAGGTCTCCAGTTTGGGCGCAGAGACGATAGTTATTTGCGAAGGTGTGTAACAATTTTGAAGGAGAAACCTTTGAAGTGAAGGGGCATCTTCGATGATGAGCTATTGTGCTTCAAAACAAATTCCAATGCTTTTAAGGTGAGGCGACTTTATTTTGAGATAACTGATAGGGATTTCTATTCCCAAAACAATCAGCAAGCGCTCCAGGGCAGGCAACTGGAGTGGATGATGTTGTGCAGTGAGGCCTCTGACAGATAAACCACCACAAGAGGAAGTTTTGATAGCAATGGGAGTCGAAGCATTTGTACCAGATCATCTGGTAGATGGCACCGGGTGAAGGTGGCGGTGTGGAGAGAGGAGGAAAACCGCGAGATGGACAACGGTTGTGTGGGCACGAATTCTTGACGTGTTTGTGGTATGAAACTTTCATGGTAATGGTAGAACTCGAACTGCTAGAGCTTTTCGAATTCAGGGGATGTCAGCCAAGCGTCCACCGTGCCGGGTATGGACAACAGGTAGCATGTCAAGATGCAGAGGCGTTCAACGGGGCCCTGCTGGTGGGAGGAGATGATGGCTCTGAGGAGATCAAATTTAGGAAGGATAAATATCTGACGACAGTCGAGATTAAGGGGCGCGGTGCACCATAGAGGGCGCCACCGAGTTGAGAGGACTTGTGTGCGGCAACAATCCTTGGTGGGGAGAAGCGAGATGATCTCCTCAAGGATGACATCCGGGAGATCGCTGATGCGGTCCACCGGAGATTCCATTGGTTCCTCAGATCCGGGTGGGGGGGGGGGGCTCGCCGCTTCTCCCCGCACTACCGAGTGTGGTATCTACAACCGGCGTCACCGCTGGCGGGAGCGTCATCTTCTTAGCGCTGGGGCCAACCGACTCCATTTTCCTTGTGGGCGTCCTACCGAGCTCACGGGTTGAGCAGAGTAGCCAAAGATGAGCCTAGTGGCAGTGTGAGTGGGGAAGAAGGGGGGTTGGGGTTTTCTGTATGAGTGGAAGAAGAGGAGCAGGCGTTTTTCTATACTAGTGAGGAAGAAGGTGAGCGGGAGTTTTCTGGACGAGTGAGGAAGATGGGGAGCGGGGGGAATTAGGGGGCGACGGAAGCGGGAGAGTCCAGCGAGCTGTAGTATAAGTGGAAGCGAGGAGGAAGGAGGGTTTTCCTGGGATCGCCCCCTCTTCAATAAATATGGGCTTCCCCTCGCAATAAACAAAAACAAATGGGCTTGAAGATTGATAGGCTTTGTATAGGCCCAGTCGGCTGCCCGTGTTTCATACTGGAGGGCCTTGTGCTAGAGGCAGCCCGAGACACTCTCCAGCTTATTGGCCATTCGAAAGAAAAAAAGAGACGCCTCCAGCTTATGGCTACTCATCGGTAACCTTTTTCAACTTGGCATCCACCAAATTAGAGGATGGGGTACTGGATGCAGAAACTCACACTAGTCGCGTAGCGCGGCAAAGTGAGGTGTCAAATAACAAGCCTACAGTATACTTACTAGATTGTGAAGGTTCACAGGCTAGTCAACATGTACATTAAACTAAGCTTCAGAAGATACGATATGCATACTAACATTCATAAGAACAAAAGTTCGGCATGTTTATGCATCTCAATGATTCTCTGAGCAAAGGGCCTCCCTGCGCACGCATTAATTTCCTCAATTTCCTGGGCATGCTTGTTTCTTCTCAATGTTGCGAGCACTTTGAGCATGTTGGCAACTCCACAGCTAGCTACCTGCCTCATCTTTCAATTGATGTTGACACATTTGCAGCAAACACATGAGGCAATAGAGATGACTCAACATGAGTCTATATTGTGCAGTTCCCCTGAAATCATCTTCATTGTCCTGAATCTGAAAAGATAGGAAAACAATAGCTATACTTAAACGGTGTTGCAAAACAGTAGCACATATCAATAGCTCGGCATGACAAAACATGATCATCTAGACGAAGAGGATACTGACCTGCCTGAGGAAGATTATATATAATTTCATAGGTCCTTGGTTGATTTCCACCTTCGGCTGTACTGCTTGTTTGCTACTCCACACATGACAGGATCGTTCCGCACTGCAATCAGCAAGTCAACATATTAATAAGCTTATTTCATCTTGGGGTGGTGATTGTACCTAGTTACGAATGTAGGAATATTTGGAGCACCATGAGGTTAGCTGACAGTAGGTAGATGCAGCCATATAAGTTTTCTGCGGTGCTACCAAAATTTAGGTTTGTATCCCTTCCCGTTATGAGAATTTTTCTTGAAGTTGGTAGAATGTGACGGCTTGTTCCTTGCATCAAACTTGCCTTTCCCCTGAGATTTGTTCTTGTTGTTTTGGGGCTGGTTGGGCTAGAAATTCTTCTCATGTACCATGTGGGTACTAGAATCTCCCTCAGCGACCGAAGCACGTGTGTCTTTTGCTATCGCCTTCTCTTCAAAATGAAGAGTGCTAATGAGATCCAAAACGGAAAAATCATGTCTCTTGTTTTTCAGAGAAGTACAAATTGTTGCCAACGCCGGAGGCCCCAAACGTGGCCTCGAGCGCAGCCCACGTGTATTTGCCGCGGTCAAATGACATATATGAATCCATAATGGAATCGTCAAGAACACTCAGCAAGCGGCTTTGAAGAGAGTACCCATGTTCTCAAAAGCTTCCTGCTATGTAGGATTAAGATCGCCCTCGGGCTTACCCTTAGTGGCTTCATAGCAGTACATGATCTGAAACCAATATATTGTTCTTGTGCGCCACCTTTTATACTGCACCCCCTTAAAAGTAGGCGGCTTTAAAAGTACAGCAAAACCACATGGAGTAAATTGCCTATAATCAGGTTTCGGATTGGACTGTTGAATATATGAGCAATTTACTATGAGATGAAATCTGAATCAATAGTAAATAGATCATGACGGCAATTGCAAAGATCAAAGTAATGATGCGGACTAAACCAGGAGGACAGAATCATATACTGTACAGCGGGAGTAGAACCGATGTGGTTGATGTTGTCACTCATGTCGTTGATGAAGAGGTTACCGAGGTCGGGGAAGAAGGATGTCGTTGAGGAAGTCGTCGCTGGCAGCAGTCACAGGAGTGCGCTCCCCAAAAACCTGATCGCCCCTCTCCCGTACAGGATCACGAAAGGCGGGGTTCGGAGGACTGCTGTCCCTTCTCGCAGTGCACGCCGGAAGGAGGGATGGAGAAGAATTGCGTGGCGGCGCTAAGATCTGGAATGGTGCGAAACCATATGATACAGCGGCGGCTAGGGTAGAGCCTGTCAGGTCGGTCGTGCAAGTAAGACCAAGTAGTATAATAGTAGGCCTTTGGCCCCAACCCCATGTCCAAGTCAATAATAGCCCCACTATCCAAAAGAATCAGAAACGGCTGAGTAATTAAGGCGTCTGTTAATTATTAATTAATGACTTAGTAAATTTTTTGACTCACACCACACTTAGAGCATGGTTAATAGTATAGCCAACGTCCGGCTATATGAAGTTGACACATCATCTAGAACCAACCTAATACACAGCCCGCTTACAATAGTTAGTCCCTTTAGTATAATACTATATCATTAATAATGGCCCCACCTTTTGTCTCACAAAGTATGTGTAGTCTGAAATGTCGGGCGTGCAGCGGGCGATGCCTTCAGTCGGTGCGCCGCTTCAACGGCGGAAGCAGTGAGAGGTCGTGTCGCCCTGACTTGCCATCAATGTGGAGCGGCGGGCTCAGCTGGCGCCGGGCGGGAAGGTTTCAATTTTTTATTCAGTTGTTGTGCTGCTACCGTCCAATATTCGCGTGTGGTTGTTTCTAGAATAAAAAAGGAGGTACTCCTACTTATGTTACCCCCACTATGGCTAGCCTTGTGCTTGGCTCTTTGCCTCTTCCGGAAGTCGAACAATAATGGTTGTACTACAGTAGTACTTCTGGCAATCTAACACCAAATGAACCGTTGCACGTCCACCGCTTGTAAGCAAAAGTTTCTCCTCGTGTTGAGAGCCACCTCACACACGTTGGCGAGGGAGAAGGCGTAGTAAGCAAGCTTCTCATCATTCTGCGAGTTGACGGGGCACATCAAAGTTATTTAGTACGTACTCTCTCCAAAAAAGGGCTGGCCATGTCATGGCTACCATCCCGTGCTCCGTCGTTGAGTACTTGCACTATTCACGTGCCATCGAGGAGAAAAATATTGCATATAGGAGTAGGTGCCATCGAAGTGCATGACTCACTTACGCACTGCTTATCCGATTTTCTCCATTTTCTTGCATGACACGTGCACCTTGATGCTAGATGTCTCGCATGTTGGCAATAGGATGAACAAAGCTCACGTAAAAAAAGAGTGGAAGAACATAGATTCCCGACGACCGAGAAGGAGCAAGGAACCTCGCGGTGGAGCGTCTGCAATGAACCTTGCGCGTTTCCCCTATTTTTTGCCGCATGCCTGCCTACAAATAAATAAAAGAACATGAACTGCTCGCTAACCACTAGAGACGATACATCAGGATGCTAAGTTGAAGATATTTTATTAGTTTATACCAGAAAAAGAGCCCGTGCGTTGCAACGAGAGAGAAAACGTAACACACGCTCTTAACTCAACAACCATCACTCAAGACCACAATAGGTCCATCTCCTTTCTTTTTGCAAGGCATCATATTTCTGTTGCCGCTTATCTTCCTTCTCACTCTCGCCGGCGATGGCCTCGGTGTTCACACAAAACAACAAAAAACGTGTTGAATATGGTTAATCATAAGGCGTCTCTCTCTCCCTCTCTCTCTCTCTCGCTCGCTCGGTTTCTCTCACTCTCGCGATGAGAAATCTGTTGTTTTCCCCTGCGACATTTTTCAGAGGTATGCATGTGTAGTTATCGATGTTTTTTTCCATATATGGTCATAGTGGGGTGTTTATTTGCAATCGGGATCACCGCCGGTATGAAAAAAAAGAATCTTGCGCTATAAATTATAAGTTTGCTTCCATAACAATATTTTAAAAATATTTAACAGGTAAAATTAACATCATATTTAGATTCCATTTTTCTAATAAAATTTCATATATAATATGTTGAAATCAAAGTTACGGTTTAAAAGATACAGATAATTTAGTTTGATTCAAATATATTCTAAAATCATAGTTAAAAATACTTAATAGGTAAAAATAATCTCATATTCATATTCTACATATTTTTTAATCAAATTTCATATATAACATGTTCAAATTGGAGTTATGGTTTAAAAGATATGGATGATTTTAAAAAGCATTTGTTTGACTTAAATATGATCCGTAGATGAATTACCTAAAACAACAGGGGGGTTTTCGAAAAATGTAAAATAACAGTTCGGGTGTGACTTAAGTCTGGACGGCGGATTGATTTCAGGAAAAGACAGGGACTTTTGTGTAAAACACAAAAATAACGATTCATTTTAACTTAAAACAGGACTGCGGGTTGAATTCTCTGAAATAGAGGGACTTCTCTAAAAAAATGCCATGACGGACTATAGAAACCCAATTTGCTTTATTATTAGGTAAATATTGATAACCACGCAAGAAGCCACACATGTACAGGACGCATGCAGCCACGCATGTACACACGCCAACGCACTAACTCATGCCGATCCAACTCATGCACAAACGCGCACAGCATGGAGCACACAACGCACGTACACAACACATGCATGCACACATACTCGGTCACAGAATGCACGTGAATAACACATGCATGCACACACACTCAGTTGTATGGAGGCATGCGCCATCTGCGGTAATGTCCGGTTCGTCGTGCTATGGCGAAGCTCGCACACAACGGCGCCTACGCATCTCTTGCAGCACCTCTTTGCCGTCGTTCCTCAATGACTAGCCAGAAACGAAGACGACTGCAACCTCGGCCTTAGAGATAGCAGTGATGGAAAAGCACACACAGTACACTCACACGAGCACGTACAGAGTGCCCACGACGTGGTGCATCCCCAGTCGCCTCTACTCCTTCTACGCATGTTGTCTATGAAGGCGGTTGCATGCCTAATGATGATGTGGGTG
Organism: Triticum urartu; assembly: GCF_003073215.2. Classification (NCBI taxonomy): domain Eukaryota; kingdom Viridiplantae; phylum Streptophyta; class Magnoliopsida; order Poales; family Poaceae; genus Triticum; species Triticum urartu. The sequence goes on along the minus strand of NC_053025.1, from coordinate 337,415,621 downwards.
AGATCTTCTAGGACTCAGATGATGACGAGGAGGGTGTCTCCAACTGTGTTCCTCGGCTCGCACGTCTTGCATCATGGTGGTCGAGCTTGGAGTCATTCATCTGGTACACGTGGCATCTCAGATCTGGACACAAGGTGACGTGCACCGTCAAGGGGGTCAGGGCAGACGCGACCTCTCACTGCATCCGTTATTTGAATCGGCGTGCTGTCCCAGGGCGCCGCCTGCTGCACTCCTAGTTGTACCCACCTCCTCGCCGCATTCAAAAACCTAGTACATTTACTAGTATGTATACACGTGCAAGGCACGTCTTAATATAACTGTTCCGTGCAACGCACGGGCAGCTTACTATAGATTAGTATGACCAAAAATTGAACTAATATTATACTCCCTCCATTCCTTTATATAAGGTGTATTTTTTGATAAAATTCCACAACTTAAGGTTCATTTCTTCCAATTTCTCATAATTCCATCATTACCCCTTCCAAAAAAGGAGAGTATCTCTCCCCTGATTGCTTGCATCTTTTGTTGTAAAGAGGAAAAAAGAAAGTATCTCTCTCCTGATTGTGTTTATCTCTTACTTTCCTTGACTAATGATTTAGTTGCCGCTAATCAATGATTTTTCCAAGGTTAATTTCGTCCTAACATGTGTATAAATATGTGCCTTGGTCACCGTGCCGGAAATAATACACCTTACATAAAGGAATGGAGGGAGAATATAGTACGATAAATGTTGATGCATGTCACCTAAAATTATATCATTGAAAACTATGTTCAAATACTAATCCAACGATATAGTCTTTGTTGACAAGCACTAACATTTTGTCAGTTAGATCTTCAGTCAAATTCAATGGGGGACTAATAAACCACGACCGATGTAGTACTAGTGTAGATGGCGGCGCTGCACGCAAGTCTCACGGCAGTAACACCGTCATAACACAAAACCCAACCACTAATAAGTGGCCTGGTAAAATAAACGGACAAGCAACCAGCACATCCCTCCGCCTTGATTGTTCTAGAACACAAGTGAGGTAGCAGCAGTGTACCGTTCATGCGAATCCTACTAATATTGGTCGTTGGATTTAGAAGATCAATGGTTATGATTGATTTTCTTAGTCCTATTTAAAATTGGTACACTATATAGTAGTATATATATATAGATATAGATATAGAAACCCGCGTGGAAAGCGAGAAACCAACTCCGGCCACACACGTCCGTTCAGGAGCAGGACGCCGCCCAAGCTCCTCCTTCCACCATTTTGTCCACTCTTACGGCGGCATCCGACAAGCAGGAAGAGCAGTTCTCCGCCATAAAAGTCGTTTGGGTGGCCGGCTGAGCCCGGTAGCTCGCTTCTCCACCTACCTAGCCTAGCCCGTCGGAGGTAGTTGCCACACTAAGCCAGCGCGTGGTTTCGCAGCTGGCCTCTCCAATACATCTCAAGGATGAGTGCCGACTTGCTCCACGCCGGCTTGTCGGGAAGCACGGCGGCACGGGCATCGTCGCTGCCCTCGATGTTGTTGTGTCGTACAGCGCCTCTAGTGTCTGCTACTGTGCCATCCACCGTCGACGCGCGCGTAGCCGCGACATGCAGGCAGAGAAAGAAGTCGTTGCGGATGTCGACGAGGTGATGCTGCTATGCGGATGTGGACGAGGTGATGGGCAGCACATCCCCGTCCGCCGCCATCATCGAGGAAAAGTTGAACACGGGAGGCCGTCACCGATAGTATCCCATGAAGGCCACCGCCGAGGCGACGTCGGCGAATACAACCGGTGTCTTGCTCGATTCTTCTTCTGCTGGATGCTGGAGGAGGACAAAGAGATCGGGTGGCGACCATTTAGATTAGGTATTTTAATTCTACTAGGCTAGTTGTAATGGGAGTATTATAGGTAGTATCATGCATGCTAACTACTCCCTCCGTTCCTAAATATAGGAGTATTATAAGAGCATGGTTAATAGTATAACCAGCTGATGGCTACATGACACTACCACGTCATTTATAGACAACCTTGTAGCCTTCAAGTATAATACTCCCTCCGTCTAGATGTCATCTTACGAAAACCAAATAATCACAAAATACTTAGGTGCGGTGCATTAACTTCTACCTCGTTTCTTGTTTCTTGACATATCAACCAAAGAGATGTGGGTGTGCATGCTTTTAATCACTTGAGACTAGCAAACACGACATGCAGTGGTTAGTTCATTGCATGCAATGCTATTAACTAGCAAATAAACATTAAGTTCTCTCATCTCTTCCGAAAGTCGAACAATGATGATGGTACTACAGTCGATTGTGTATGTACTAGTAAGCAAAGCTTCTGCTCATTTGCGAGTAGACCGGACACATCAAAAGTAGTGCATTAGTCTCCAAAAAGGATTGACCATGTCCATGGCTACCATCCCGTGCTCCGTCAATCAGTGTGTGCTTCTCCTCGTTCTACGAGTTGATGGGACACATCAAATTTCATATGTATTCAATACTCTCTCCAAAAAGGGCTGACCATGTCCATCAGTCCATGGCTACCATCCCGTGCTCCGTCATTGAGTACGTGCAGTATTCACGTGCCATCGAGGAGGAAAATATTACGTAGTACTAGGTGCCATCATAGTGCAAGACTCACTTACGCATTGATTATCTCCATTTTCTTGCATGACACGTGCACCTTGATGCTAGATGTCCCGCGTGTTGGCAAAAGGATGAACAAAGCTCATGTCAAACAAAAGAGTGGAAGAACATAGATTCCCGACGACCGAGAAGGAGCGAGGAACCTCGTGGTGGAGCGTCTGCACTGATAGTATTTTATATTATTTAGTGATATAAAATCAACCACGGTAGACCTGAAGAGTACGAAACACGGCAGCCCAGTGTAGTTACATCATAGTGTACGTGGCCAACCCACGCTATCACCATATTTCTTGGTCTCCGTGCGACACCTAGCTCTAGCAATCCACCAGCCCATATCGCTTCTCGCTCCTCATCTCTCTCAAAGTGCGGTGGGCTGGCGTTTCTGCTGTCTATTGAGGTTGGTTAACTCATCACATGTTAGCGACATGCCAAGAGCATTCTAAAAAATATTGTAATATATTGTTATGGCAAGAAGAGGAAGCACTATGACCGACGGACCAAACAAGACAGGCGTGTCGTGCCATGAGTGGGTCCAGTTTCTCATTTTGAACTTGTTTGGTGTAGTAGTAACACTTGGTTTTGACTATTGGTAAGATTTTATATACTCCCTCCGTCTAGTGAATAAGTCATCTTAGATTGTGCACCATGACCAAGGAAGAGGGGAAAACGAGAGAAATTAATATTTATTTGCTAATTAATAGCATTGCATGCAATGAACTAACCATTGCATGTCATGTTTGGTAGTCTAAGTCATTGAAAACATGCACGCCCCACATCTCTTATTGGTGGATATGTCAAGAAACAAGAAATGAGGTGGGAGTTAATGCACCGCGCCTAAGTATTTTGGGATTATTTGGTTTTCGTAAGGTGACTTATACACCTAGACGGAGGGAGTAGGGCCTAATGTATTCTTCGAGGATGCCTTTGACTATTGATTAGATTTTATATAATTTGAAAATTATAGCATTCGAAGATCCATTCACGTTCCGTTTTCAAAAAGAAAAAAATATCCTTTCACGTACGAATTTGACTGTATGCTTTGAGCAACTTGCATGTCCTATACTGCTCCTATTTGGATACTCTAACTTAGCTGGAGGTTAGACTAACTCATGACTAACCCAGAACTAACTGTAGCCAAAGAGGTGTTTCGGTGATAGGGTTAGATTGACAATAAATGCACTTGATGGAGAGAGAAAAGTGATTTTTCAGTGGGCCCAAGGAGGTACTTACTGTGGAAAAGGTGAAGTGATGGTTGCTTCGCCCGAGCAACTTATTACTCTGGGAATATGGGACTACCAGTGGATTCCAGGAACGGAGAAATGATGGTTGCTTCGTTCGAGCAACTTACTGTGGCAAAGGTGGGGCTCTGTGATTTGACTGCTCACTAGTCATTACTAATGCGGCGCAACGACCAGGGTGAATCTTTCCCTGTAGTTGTGCACTCAATATTGCTGCACAGCAGGTGGAGCCGGATGAAGGATGTCCCACATGTCGGCGAAACGAAGTTGAATTGCATCTGGCATTGCTATCAACCCTTCGGGATTTGTTTATATGTACACATAATTTTAATGAAATTGTATTGTGATGATATGAAGGTTTCAACTTTGGTTCCCGCGGGAAAAAAAGGTTTCAACTTAGGATTCGTGTGTCCTCTTGCTTCAAGATTATCTCATTACAACATCCAATCAAATACAAATGAAACTACCATGGTTGCTAATGCATCTCAATGGTTCGCAGATCAGCGCCAATATTCACATCACAACTGAAGAAAAAGTTGTCAGAAGGTGTATAAATAAAGAAAAATATATAATTGATCAATGTTGTTTGTAGGCATGGGTCCATTTCCTGGGCACAGTGTTCATTGCTTGGCAGCTAGTTTCACCCAGCGCTATAGACAAAAAGAGGGTGTACGGAGGACACCACAATCCGATCATTTTGTGCAGCTCCACTAAAATCGAGCTGACCATCCCGGTTTGCAAAGATATCCAGTCAGTGTGATTACAATAATAGTGGAACTAGATGATGAAACATAACACACACAAATAGAAGCCGATTACCTCTGCGATCTCTCTTTAGGACTAACTACTTGCTGGAGAAGATTAGGCATGAGTTGGATGAGGAGGATAGCAAAACCAATCTCCCTTTCTGTAGTCCCACGGAAATGTAAAAACGTTGCCCGTGTGACATTTTGGCAGAACTGCACAAAACACTCTTAAGAGAAAAAAGTGATTTGGGCAGTTCACCAAAAGGTCGCAATAGCAACGAGGTGAAATGGCTAGCCCTGTTTGGCAAAAGAGGTATAAAGGGAACAATTACTGGCGAATAACACGAGTTGAAGACACATACACCGACAAAAAAGAAGCATATTCCATGTAATTAGGGAAAGATAGCAGCATGGTGGTTTATCAAAAATGGTTTGAGGACGAGATTGCAAGATAGAAAGTACGCCGGCCGAGATACGTTTTAAGCAAACAACTAAAGAAGATCCACATGCAGCAACGTGGGAAGATGGGCAGTGGAGCAAGGCCGAAGGAAGAAGTACCTGAGGGTCATCGGGATGTTACTAGGAGGGCGTCGGCGGCCGGGATCTGCCCACACTGCGGCAGCGAGCAAGTGGCGAAGGCCCTACCGTGCCGGAGCTTGGTTAGAGAGAACGGCGGGTACCACAGATCGGGACGTGCTGCCTCAACGCCGTCGAACGGAGAAACGATGCACATCCTCCCTTTCCGCCGACGGACGGGATGCGGCTGGATCATTGACCAACGATGGGAGAGAGAGGCCACTACCACCTTGTGTGAGATGGTGTGACGAGAGCCAAATCCCGGCAGGCAGGCTCCGTTGTATATAGTGGAGCGGATTTTTCCATTTTCCCCACGGCAATCGTTTTATATTATGTACTATGCGCCATTGAGGAGGAATATATAACTTTATTTAATACAAACGCGTCAAGTCGAACTTTTTTCCGTCTAGGCGTGGTACCAGACCCCCCTTCGAGTAAACAACAGCTACATGCGTCAAATTATGACGTGGGCTACCTTTTCATACAGAAACAAACTCCACCGTGTACCCGCGTGGGTGTGGCCAGGAACGAGACATGAGTACGTGTGTCCTACGTGCACCTCTTCTTTAGGTGCAGGTACATACGTGGGTGGGTGTGAGAGAGATGGTTTGTGCGAAACCGAGGCAATGTGTCGATGATATCTCAAACAAAAAATGTAACATATACAATGTGTGTGAAACAGAGTCATGGATATATCATATATAGAGGGAGCGATCCATGAGAAGAGAGTGGAGGGATCATCAGCGTGAGATATTGATAGAATCAAAAACAGGGATGAAGTGTGTGGCTGCGCGATCGATAAAGAGTGCCATCGAATTTGTGTTTGCCCACGTCAAAGATACAGGGCGGCTGGCTTACTGGAATTTGAGAGGTCAGAGGTGCAGTTTTTCTCTATGGAATGGATACCTACCTACAACGTTCGACTATCGGTGGGGGGAGGGGGCAGAGACCTAACTATAGAGAGGTAGATCGACTAGTATATGTGTGGAGAAGGAGAGAGACCTAGCTATGTATAGAGGGAGATCAATCGGCATCCGTGGATATGTGTAGCAGATGAATAAGGTTGGGAGAAAGACAAAGGTAGAGTGTTGGAGCGTTGGTAGTGGAGTGGCGTCTCACAAATGGTGGGAGAGGCCTGCTAGACAAACAGAGGGTACGAGTGCAATATCAATAAGAGAGGGCGGGATGTCTGTCTGTCTATAAACGTGCGTGTGAGAGATAGGTCCGGAGGTATGCAAGGATTATGAGGGGAGACGATATGGTTGTGGCAAGCATACCTAACTACATAGGAAGATCAACTATCGTGTGTCCGAGAAAAGGAGAGACATAACTAGTGAGGTAAGTCTATCGGTGCGTGGGGAAAAGAATTAGTAGACCTAGATATATGTAGGGAGATCAGTACGTATACATGATGTCGGTGTACAAAAAGAGGGGTACACTTTTTTGTACCCCTATAACTGTGCACGGACAGTCTGAGCCACGGGCACCACCACACCAAGCAAGGCAAGGGAGGTGAGCCAGGGTAAGACCGAAGCTCAAGGGAACTAGGATGACGCCAAGGCCAAGACCACGAAGAGCAAAAGGGACGAACCGGACTCCCCCGGCAAGATCCTTGTCGGGAGATAGCTTTGGCAACCCCGGCAAGTCCCTTGCCACGGCGACTCGCCCCATGCCTACGGAGCAAATTACCCTTGAGTCCACTGCCCCCAAGGGGCAAGGATTCGGGAGACATCCCCGTGGTGGCATGCAGATCTTTGTGAAGACATTCAAGATCAGATACGCACTAAGAAGACGACGACCTTTGGCGAGATACCAGCCAAGGAAGACCACGAGACCCCCGGCAAGCGCCTTGCCGGGGATGATAGCAGGCGCCTCGGCAAGACCCTTGTCGGGGCCCTGGCAAGGCCCTTGCCAAGGACATCCGCAGGGCCACCATCAGGCCAACGCCGACTAAACCTCCACCACCGACGCATGCAGCTGCCGACCCAACCAGCTGGGCAGGCACCTGCGTGGCGGCATGCAGATCTTCGTGAAGACCCACCACTGCGCCACCACAGCTGCCTGCCTACCTACATGGCATCACAGGCATCGCTGGCCAGGGCGCGTGTCTACAAAAGAAGGAGCGGCGACGGACGAGACAGGTTTCTCCCCCGTCCCCGATAAAGCAAGGACACCTAAGCAAGACGCATTAAATGCGCCTTGTCATATAATGCGAGGGATAACCTCGCATCACTGTACCCTTTCCATCTCTTGTGTGCCACTGTGGTGACCCCTTTTTCTATAAAAGGAGGCCCGAGGCGACCAGGAGAGAGATTCGGCTTTTTTTTGGAGCTCCTAATGCCCCAGAGCTAGCTCAAGAACAGGAATATACATCCACCAAAGCAGGAGTAGGGTTTTACGCATCCTTGCGGCCCGAACCTGGATAAACAAACTGTGTACTATCTATTTGATCCGCTCTTCTCACGACCACGCGCCCCGCTAACCATAGTAGGGATTCTTGTGATCCCATAGGTGTCGTTCCCACCGACATCTTTGGCATGCCAGGTAGGGGGCGCAGTTGTGAGAATCGGCTTTATCAGTTAGTTCGACGCTTCTTCATCATCATGGCGCCCAAGAAGAAGACGGTGTTGGTGGTTGGCCAGTCGGAAGCCAGACAACCCGTCCCGACATGGGCGAGCAGCGGAGTGGTCGCAGAAAGGACCCCGGGCGCTGCTCGCGAACACCAACGCCATCCCAGCAGCCGGAGTTTGGGAGGCGGTGATGTTTGTGCGCCTGGTAACGGGCCACACATCGCCAAATCCAAAGGCGGAGCCAGGCCCTCCGCGGGTGGAGCGGGGCCTTCCAAGGTCATCGCCGCCCCACCCGAGGGCGACGCAAGGGCCTCCAAGACTCCCACGCCGGCGCCAATAGTGCCCTCCTCCCAGGCAGTGCGCGACGAACGGTGTCATCACGCCGAAGATCCCGGGCGTCGCCGCGGGAAGAGCCCCGAGCGCCACTCCCGGGACGTAGAAGACCTGCCCGCTCGCCGAAGCACTGGTGACAACGGCATGCGACCACGGGGTCGTGATAGAGCTCCTTCTGACATGGTCAGAAGTCGAAGCGCGTCGCGATCCGTGCAGGTTCCGCTGCCACCGATGCCAGCAGAGGCCCTGGCGCGCGCAGTTGCTCCTCGACTTTCCTCCCACTACGGGGAAACTCGACGAATGGAGAGCCACTATCCGAAGCCTTGTTGCGGTGGCTAACAAAGACGAACCAAGTCCGGTGGGGCCCCCAAGTCGACGCTCCGATGGGGTCCCACGCACCGGTGGCGGAAAGGCCGGCGATGCCGCAACCATGGTGCATTCACCTCTTCCCCATCCGATACCGCGGACGCCAGCTTGTCGCGATGTCACGGGCAGCGACATTTCCATAGCGTCGTCTGACCCACGGACCCACTGTGACCAGTGCCAAGTTCTTCGGGAACGAGCCCATGAAGACGCTCGAACCACTATCAAGCGCCGGCGCAGAGCGCGCCACCAGTCAGACAGGCGAGCAGGGCCTGCTGCGAACCACCCGGCCCCGGAGAGCCCTGGAAGACTACCTTACGAGGTAGGCTGTCCGGCTTTTACCCGTGAGCTGCGGCAGTTCCAGTGGCCCACTCGCCGCACCTTCAAACCTGACGTTGGCGAGAAGTACAACGGCAAGACACACCCGTCTGAGTTCCTCAGCATCTACACCATCGCGATGCAAGCTGCCAGAGCCCGCGACGATAAGGTGCTTGCGAATTACTTTCCATTGGCTCTTAAACCCAATGCCATGTCGTGGTTGATGCACTTGCCGGTAGACTCTATTTCCTCCTGGTCGGATTTGTGCCATGAGTTTGTGGGCGCCTTTACTGGAGATCACCAAGCCCATGGCCAAGCAAGCGACCTGCACGTCATTCCCCAGAAGGGAGGCGAGAGTTTGCACAAGTATATACAGAGGTTCAGCCGGGTACAGTACAATATCCCTGATGTTCACCCTGCCGCCATCATTAGCGCGTTCCATCAGAACGTGCGTAACCGCAAGATGCGCGAAGAGCTGGCAATGAACAAGGTGAAAGATGTGGCAGAACTCTATGTTCTTGCTGACAGATGTGCCCAAGCTGAAGACGGAAGGAAGTACCCCGGCGAAGATGCCGGCGTGGAAACCGACTCCTCAGATGAGGATACTGCCGCCCCGGCGAAGAAAGGCCGGTGCCGCAACAGGAAGTGCAAAGGTAAAGCCGTGCTTGCCGTCGAGGGATCTGACGACGCCGGCTCCGCCAAGAAAACCAAGGCAGATGACCCCGGCAAGGAAATTGCCGGATGTGTCGCCTGCCGGGCCTTGGCGGCTGCCGAGAAGCCAGGAAACTCCGACAAGCAATACTGCAAGATCCATCGCACCAAAGGCCATGATCTCCAGAACTGCCGACAGGTTGAGCTCCTTGCTGAGAAGCAGAGGGCTGAATATGAGAGGCGCGACAAGGAGAAAGGCCAGGATGGTGCTGAGGGGTCCGGCAAGAAGCGTGATAGCCAGGCAGGCTGTCATGGCAAAGATAAACAACAGGAGAGGCCCGCCCGGGGCCATGACAAAAAGCCAGAAGACGATGATCGCGAAGAAGACGATGAGTCTGGTGACCAAGAATTTCAGAAAGCTACGGAGGCCATGTGCGTCGATGGCGGTGCCTCGCTGCATACCTCTCACGCCAGCTTAAACAGTGGGCGCGTGAGATTACAGCGGCAGAGCCGTCGTTTGATGCCCAAAGGCCGCTGAAGTGGTCCAGCACAGCTATCATTTTTGACACTGAGGATCACCCTGATCGCACTACTGCAGTCGGGTGCTTGCCATTGTTGGTTTCACCAACAATACACAACCTCAAGGTGACAAAGATGCTAGTCGATGGCGGGGCCAGTCTGAACTTAATCTCGCCTGCCGTGATCGAGAAACTGTAGATTCCTGATGAAGACCTTGAAGAGACAGGCACATTTCAGGGGGTCAACCCGGGAAGAAGTCAACCAAAGGGAAAGGTCACGTTGCCCATGACTTTTGGGAGTGATTTGAACTACAGGACAGGAAGGATTGTGTTCGACGTTGCCAAGATCCCCTTGCCTTACAACGGGATCCTTGGCCGCCCAGCGCTGGCCAAGTTCATGGCGGCGTCACATTACGCCTACAACACCCTGAAGATGCCGGGGCCTGTGACGATCATCACCGTCCCATCAGACAAGAAGGATGCGCTAATTTGCGCTGACCAACTCTACCAACAAGCAGTTGCAGCATCCGCCACTGCTAAGGCACTTGCTCCTGCCGCTGGAGCCCCGGGAAGGAAAAAGAAGAAGACCGGTGAGACCTCAGGCACCCACTCCGGCAAGCGCACCTCTTCGGAGTGTAGCGCTCCCGTCGAGGACGTGCCAGAGAGCTCCACCGACAGAAACAAGAAGTCTAGGGCCACACCGCCGGTAACCAAGAAGGTTTCTGTCAAGGAGGAAGGCACGGGAGGGGCTTTTACCATAAGCTCCGCCCTTGACGACAAATAGGAAGACGCGCTCGTCACCTTCCTGCGGGCGAATGTCGATGTGTTTGCATGGCAAGCATCCGACATCCCCGGCGTTCCCAGGGAGGTGATTGAGAACCACCTTGCTGTCTGTCCTCATGCGCGGCCCGTCAAGCAGAAGGTCAGAAAACAAGCCTTGGAACGACAAGAGTTCATCACAGAGGAGATCCGGAAACTGGAAGCAGCGGGTTTGGTAAGAGGAGTGCTCCATCCAACGTGGTTGGCCAATCCAGTGGTAGTGCGCAAGGCAAATGGGAAGTGGAGGATGTGCATTGATTACACAGATATCAGTAAGTCTTGTCCCAAAGACCCCTTCCCGTTGCCGTGCATCGACCAGATTGTTGACTCCACGGCTGGGTGTGATCTGTTGTCATTCCTCGATGCCTACTCCGGCTACCACCAGATCTTCATGACAAGAGAAGACAAAGAGAAAACGGCATTCATCACCCCATGTGGTACGTATTGTTTCATACGGATGCCTTTTGGGTTGAAGAGTGCTGGTTCAATGTTTGCATGGGCGGTCCAAATTGGTTTTGAACCCTAGCTCCATAGAAAAATGGAAGCTTATATGGATGATATAGTGGTCAAAACCAAGAACAGGGCAACCCTCATACCGGATTTACATGAAACATTTGCAAACCTACGCAAGATCAATCTCAAGCTGAACCCTGAGAAGTGTGTCTTCGGTGTCCCGTCCGGCAAGCTTCTCGGGTTCTTTGTGTCGCAGCGCGGGATAGAGGCCAATCCAGACAAGATCAAAGCTATAGAGCAGATTGAAGCACCCAAGCAAGTCAAGGATGTGCGTCGGCTTGCTGGTTGCGTTGCCGCCGTGAGCAGGTTCATTTCCAAGTCCACCGAGCGCGCCCTTCCCTTTTTCAAGATTTTGAAAAAGGCGGGCCCGATGGAGTGGACACCAGAAGCCGAAGCAGCATTGCAAGATTTGAAGAGGTACCTCTCCTCCGCGCCAATACTAGTTGCGCCTAGGCCACGGGAACCGTTGCTGCTATACTTGGCGGCAACGAACCAGGTGGTCAGTGCCGCACTAGCGGTGCAGAGAGAAATTGATGATGAGGTAATGGCGGAGACAGAGCCCGATGCCACCGATGCAGAGACAACACAGCCAGTTGGAGTGCCGCCGAAGAATAAAATGATGCAGCACCCGGTCTACTTTGTTAGTTCCCTCCTGCAGGGGACTAGATCAAGGTACTCCGATGTGCAGAAACTGCTCTTCGGCCTTCTTATGGCCTCGAGGAAGCTACGTCACTACTTCCAGGCACACGAAATCACTGTCGTCACTCGCCTCCCTCTGCAACGGATATTGCACAATCCAGACGCAATGGGAAGAATCGTAGAGTGGGCACTGGAACTGTCCAGCTTTGGCCTCAAGTTTGAGAGTACCTCGACGATTCAAAGCCGAGTCCTGGCGGAGTTCATTGCAGAATGGACCGTGATGCCTGACGAAGAAGCCCAAGAGACTACTCTCCCCGGCAAGGAGGCAAGTTGCGACTGGATCATGTACTTTGATGGAGCTTTCTCCTTACAGGGCGCCGGGGCTGGCATACTGCTTGTCGCACCCACCGGAGAGCACCTCAAGTACGTGATCCAGATGCACTTTCCCAGGGAGGTGTCAACAAACAATACGGCTGAGTACGAAGGGCTGCTTGCCGGTCTTAGGATCGCGGCGGACCTCGGAATCAAGAAACTCATCGTCAGAGGCGACTGGCAACTTGTCGTCAAGCAAGTCAACAAGGATTACCAGAGCCCGTTGATGGAGGCCTACGTTGATGAAGTGAGAAAGCTAGAGGAGCGTTTGGACGGTATATAGGCAGAATACGTTCCCCGAGCGGAGAATGGCATCGCCAATTACCTGTCAAAACGCGTTGCCCTCAAGCTACCTGTGGAACCAGGTACCTTTGTGCTTCGGCTAACTCAGCCATCCGTTGATCCATCAACAGAGCAGAACAAGAGGAGAAAATCAGGGCCCGGCAAGTACTTTCCCGCCCGATCTCCCCGAAGCCGCCGGCAAGGATGTTGCCGGAGACACTGAGCCCGCCACAGGACGGCTAGCTCTGACGGAGCATCAAGCTCTTGTCATGGAGACAGCCGCTCCTATAGCGGAGGAAATGCCTTTAGTCCTCGCCGTCGAGCCCCGGGCTCCAGCATAGGCACAGCATACCGTCCGATTCCTCCAAATAGGGGAACTTCCTGAGGAGCAGGAAGAAGCGGAAAAAGTAGCCCGTCGCTCTCCTATGTACCAGTTTGTCGATGACGTCCTGTACAGAAAGAGGCCGAACGGTGTGAAATTGAAGTGTATCCCTCGAGAGGAAGGACTGGGGCTGTTGGCGGAGATACATGGAGGCATATGTGGATCCCACATAGGTCGAGGGCCCTTGCCGGCAAAGCGTTTCAGCAAGGCTTCTTCTGGCCCACCGCCCTCCAGGATGCAACGACACTAGTCACCAGGTGTGAAGCGTGTCAGTTCCATTCAAAGAAGCTTCATCAGCCAGCTCAAGCCCTTCAAACCATTCCTCTCTCCTGGCCTTTCTCGGTCTAGGGGCTCGACATACTGGGCCCTTTCCCCCGCGCTGTCGGGGGCTTTGAGTACTTGTACGTTGCAATCGACAAGTTCACAAAGTGGCCAGAAGTGGAAGCAGTGAGGAAGCTCACAGCACAGTCAGCCTTCAAGTTCTTCAAAGGACTGGTGTGCCATTTTGGTGTACCCAATAGGGTCATCACCGCCAACGGCACGCAGTTCACAAGCCACACCTTCATCCAATATATTCAAGACCTCGGCAGCAAGGTCTGTTTCGCTTCCGTTGCTCACCCACGAAGCAATGGTCAAGCTGAGAGGGAAAATGCTGAAGTACTGCGAGGCCTGAGGACAAAGACCTTTGACAGACTGCACAAGAGTGGAAGACGCTGGATTGATGAATTGCCGACGGTTCTTTGGTCAATCAGAACGACACCAAATCGAGCCACCGGCCAGACACCCTTTGCCCTGGTATATGAGGCAGAAGCAGTTCTCCCCACAGAACTCATATACGGGTCACCTCGAGTACTCGCTTATAACGAGCTTGAGCAAGAGCACTTGCGGCAAGATGACGCAACGCTCCTTGAGGAAGATCGTCTTTGGGCGGCTGTGAGAGCAGCGCGCTACCAGCAAGCCTTGCGCCGCTACCATAGCCGCAAGGTTCATGCCCGAAGCTTTGAGGAAGGCGACCTTGATCTTCAGTGCTTTCAATCGGCCAAGAATTCGAACAAGTTGACGCCAAAGTGGGAAGGCCCTTATCAGGTAATACGAGTCACCAGGCCCGGCGCAGTCCGCCTGGAGACCGAAGATGCCGTTCTGGTGAGTAATTCTTGGAACATTGAGCATCTTCGCAAGTTTTACCCGTGAGGCGCGGCTTGCCGGGCCCCCCGGCAAGCCACCTTTTGTACAAGCCTTGCCGATGACGCATGTAACCCTTTGTACAAAGCCAGGCGCAGACCCTAAGCATAAATAAATGAATCGCTGGTGCCCTAAGTTATAGCATGCATGCTAGGTCGAGTCTCGTCCTTGGTTAGGGTTGATAGTGCTTAGCGGCGACTAACCCCTAGCTTAGAGGTCGAGTGTGCGTCTCGTTGTCTTTCTTTTGTCTTCTTTGGTTCACAGGACACACAGATATCCTTGCCGAACCACTTGGGGAGAAAAAAAGGAAAAGACCAGCATCTAGGCCCCGGCAAGCTAGTATTGCTGGGGGTTGCAAGAGCAAAGATTCACCCACGGCAAACCAGGGTTGCCGGGGGCTGCAGCTTCAGATAAGTTCTTCATCCCTTATCATGCATTCCATTATGGACTGAGGTATGTGAAACCTCGTTTTTCCTTAAGCTACCGTGCTCCCCTAACTCTAGGCCCTAGGGCTCGTTCCTGGGACCAAGTTTGGTCGTAGTCGCGGCAGCGAAAGGATGAAACAAGGAGCCTGAACCCGCCTCATCCCTGCCTCCGCCAAAGGCGTGAGAAAGGTCGAGCGAAGTGGGAAGACGGCAAGGCCTGTTGCAGGCGAGAAAGTGTTTATCTTAGAGATATCAAGGATTTACTCCTTGTCGTGGGTTCCACCCGCAAACAAATGACCCGGCAAGCATCCCTTTTTCATTAAAAACATTCCACTCAGATACAGTCCATAGGGAATGAAAAACATGAATGAAGGGATTACAAGTTTTATATTCAACAAAGGCCCGGAGGCTTACAAACTAAAAAGGGATAAGGTGCCCGTAATCCCTTTCTTGTCCCTCTCCTCAGGAGGCAGGTCAAGGAGGCGAGAAGGGCAAAAGGAGCACCTAGGCGAGCTACGGGTGGCAGAAGACGCATAGAGAACATCTTGGTGGCTGTCCAAAGGCTGGATGGTGATGGCGGCGCCGGAAGCAGAGCTCGAAGACGAGGCGGCAGGACGTCAGCACACGTCGAAGGCATCGGTGCCCACGTACTCCGACTTGACGGCCTTGCCGCCCGCCCTCTTCCTCTTCCGCAGCCTCCCAACGCCAGCCGCCAAAGGAGACGACCCCGAGAAGTTCAAGGAGCCGGCGACGCGGATGATGGGGTCGCCGGTGCCGCGCGGAGCAGCACCTGACACCTAGTCGGACCCGTCATCCTGCCGCCTACCGCCCTCGTCATCGCTGCCGCTGTCCTCCTCGTCACTCCCGCCCGAGGAGGAGTCTTCGCTATCAAAAGAGCTCTCCACGCAGCACCTTGTACGAGTCCCAAAGTGCCCGAAAACCTTGACAGGGAGAAGGCCACCCTCCATTAGCTTAAAATGGAGAGTGAGCCCCTCCGTCAAGCTGTGGATATGAGCAAACATCTTCCATCCCCGACGAAGATACATCACGTGAGGAGCGGGGAAGTCGACGCGGACCCACGTGCCACTGATCCCGCAGCCCCTCATGTGCAGCCGCAATGACTCCGGTGGATCCAGCTCCATCTCCCGCGTAAATGGAGTCGGGAGACGAAGGCGACGGCGCGGCGGCCGGCGCAGCCTGACGAAGAACTCACAAGGGTCATCCCCAACATGGCCCTACATTGGAGGAGGAGCTGCTGGCGGGGGCGAGGCCGGCGCGCCACCCCGTCCTCCTCTTCCCCGAGCGCCCCGACCTCGCCCACGGCCTCGCCCCCTCCCCCTTCCCCTCGCGGTCGGCCCTGCCATCGGAGGCACAGGAGAAGGAGGGACGTGTTGTCGAGCGGCGACCCTCGCCGCCACCGTTGAAGGACCGGGATTTCCTCTCTCCATGACGAATGGAAGAGAGGAGCAGAAGCTGAAGGAGGAAGGAGATGGAAGAATGCGGGACGCCATCCCCCCCCCTCCCGCTCTTTATAAAGGAACGGGGTTGGGGCTCGGCCGCCCCGCTTGGCCAATCAAAACATGAAAGGCGCAGGGAGCCAGGACCGACCCGCTGCCCCAACCAGCGACGGCCCGGTTTCCCGCCTCCGCCGTTTGCCACCCCAAGCGCATAGGAGACACGTGGAGGACGTGCAGAATCGAGGGGACGGGTGAGGCGACCTCTCCCCACCCCATCATCGTGGGGAGTGGACGCCTTGAGGACCGCGCCTCGGCCCCATTCAGTAAATGGGTCGCGCCTCCACGCCTCCCTCCGTTTATGGGGAAGATGCGAACCGCCCTTTTACTACGACGTGACGCATGCGTGCAGAGACCAACCCCACGCATGCCGCCGATGTCACACGCACCTCCCCACGCCACGCCACGCGAGGGAGTCGTGGGAAGCGCAGCGCGCGAAAAATCTTACCGTGGTAAAAAACCGCCCCGCCTGCTCACGCACCATTTTTGGGCCTAGCCCAACAACGCGTTGCGCTTATGTGTGGCCCAGGCCCGGGGGCTCCTGTCGGTGTACAAAAAGAGGGGTACACTTTTTTGTACCCCTATAACTGTGCACGGACAGTCTGAGCCATGGGCACCACCACACCAAGCAAGGCAAGGGAGGTGAGCCAGGGTAAGACCGAAGCTCAAGGGAACTAGGACGACGCCAAGGCCAAGACCACGAAGAGCAAAAGGGACGAACCGGACTCCCCCGGCAAGATCCTTGCCGGGAGACAGCTTTGGCAACCCCGGCAAGACCCTTGCCGCGGCGACTCGCCCTACGCCTACGAAGCAAATTACCCTTGAGTCCACTGCCCCCAAGGGGCAAGGATTCGGGAGACATCCCTGTGGTGGCATGCAGATCTTTGTGAAGACATTCAAGATCAGATACGCACTAAGAAGACGACGACCTTTGGCGAGATACCAGCCAGGGAAGACCATGAGACCCCCGGCAAGCGCCTTGCCGGGGATGACAGCAGGTGCCTCGGCAAGACCCTTGCCGGGGCCCCGGCAAGGCCCTTGCCAAGGACATCTGCAGGGCCACCATCAGGCCCACGCCGACTAAACCTCCACCACCATACGCATGCAGCTGCCGACCCAACCAGCTGGGCAGGCACCTGCGTGGCGGCATGCAGATCTTCGTGAAGACCCACCACTGCGCCACCTCAGCTGCCTGCCTACCTACATGGCATCACAGGCATCGCTGGCCAGGGCGCGTGTCGACACAAGAAGGAGCGGCGACGGACGAGACAGGTTTCTCCCCCGTCCCAGATAATGCAAGGACACCTAAGCAAGACGCATTAAATGCGCCTTGTCATGTAATGCGAGGGATAACCTCGCATCACTGTACCCTTTCCATCTCTTGTGTGCCACTGTGGCGACCCCTTTTTCTATAAAAGGAGGCCCGAGGCGACCAGGAGAGAGATTTGGCTTTTTTTGGAGCTCCTAATGCCCAGAGCTAGCTCAAGAACAGGAATATACATCCACCAAAGCAGGAGTAGGGTTTTACGCATCCTCACGGCCCGAACCTGGATAAACAAACTGTGTACTATCTATTTGATCCGCTCTTCTCACGACCCCGCGCCCCGCTAACCGTAGTAGGGATTCTTGTGATCCCATAGGTGTCGTTCCCACCGACACATGCATGCATGTGTTAGAACAAAATAATGTCCGGAGAGACAGATAGGGGGAGAGGGGTGCGGCTAGGAGGTGGTGCGAGAGGCCTACTATGTCGAGGGAGGAGGAGTGTGCGACTATAAGATCGATGAAAAGAGGGGCAGGAGTGTGCACCTGCGTGGAACTGTATTGGACATAGGGAGCATGGACAGTGAGAAGAGAAGAGGGGAAGTATGTGTTTGTGGTAGGCACACTTGGCTAGAGATGTATATCGACTGGTGTGTGCCGAAAAGAAGGAGTAGGGGGGCCTACACACACCGCGGGTGAACGACCTAAAGAGAAATTACGAACGTGCACGATGGAGGGGACGCTGAGGGAGGGTGAGAGGGGGGCGGGCGTGTGCATGCACGATAGAAAATTAGCGCTAGCTAGCTAGCTACAAAGAGAAGAGGATCGTGAAGGTGTTAAAAACGAACATACATCATACTTCATTGTAAAAAAGTGGATACGGATACTTGAAGAAGATATCATAATGTAGAACATTGATTATAATTTGGGCTAATGTGTGGCTTTTGCAGCTCAGGGCTATATACTTGTCATAATGTAGGGGGCGGGGCACTATACTTTGTGTGATAAACACGGTGTACTCTAGCAACCAGACCTCAAACAGTATGATCTCTGTGTATAAGTGTCATCCCTGGAACGGTAATGCTGACACAAACAGTACTCGAAGGATTTATAACAGAGTGGCAATCACACACTTATTACATCGAATGTCTCAAAAGAGAACTTATTACAATAAATATGGCTTAAGGCCATCTAATACGATAATAGCGGAAGGCTTGGAAGATAAAGTGAGTCCATCAACTCCAACGGCATCACTGAGTGAAAGACCACGACCTAAAGCTCCTTACTCATCGTCTGAAAAGTCTACAACATGATATGTTGCAGCCCGAAAATGGGTCAGCACATAGAATATGCTGGCAAGGTAACACAAGAGAGTAATGAACAATGTAAAGCTATCACTATATGCATATATGGCTGGTGGAGGCTGTATGGTTAATAGGTTTTGCGAAAAGCCAATTTTTCCCTACTATAAAGGAATAAATTTTATTTAACTATCATGGTCGTTGTTAAACATTGAGAAGGTTCACCCAACTCAATCCCAATTAAAAGTAATCATCCTTAAACCCAATCAAATTAAATTAAGAGTGATGAGATCCACATGATAACCCAAGAACTAGATACTCAAGATGTCCATAACCGGGGACACGGCTAACCACGATTATTTTGTACACTCTACAGAGGTTTGTGCAGTTTTCCCCACAAGACTCGATCTCCTCCATTGGATTTCTCGCACTACAAGGTGTTTGAGAAACGGATGACTGAGACACAGTCTTTCAGAAGCGTTAGCACCTTACGATGGGTAGACCGGTACACCTACATCCCCTACATCTGCTAGTCTACCACTGTAAGAGTTCACATGACTTAATCAACTATGCCAGAGCCCATAATGGCATGTGGCTGCACACGGAAGTTTCCAGTATGAATAGTCTCATGATCCCTTTGAGCCTGAGTGGCGGTCCATAGGAGAATCACACGGTTCCTTGGGATTTCCAAAAATACAGGCAATCACTGGGTTCCCCAGGTGCCTTAATCCACCCAGATGTGTATTAAAGTTGCCACCTTAAGTAACCATTAAATTAACAATCTCACATCTGTCATGAAAACACTCAAATCCAATCCATGTCTACTAGCATAGCATAGCCATATAAGCAACGTAGAAGTAACTCCAGGGTTTGATAATAAACAGGTGAATAGGTACTACCTCATCTACTTCCCAAACCCACAATTTAATTCAGATCGTAAACATGCAATGTTTGAGGGTTGATCTAATGCAATGAAAACTGGGTGATAAGAGGTATGATCAAAGTGTTACTTGCCTTGATGATGGTTCACAAAACCTAGAGACTCGATGTAGCACGCTTCGCACTCCGGGTACTCTATCGCAATCAAACAAGCATACAATAAGCAATCAAGCAAAAGCACGGGTAAAACTCAAATAAGAGTTCTAACCAGAAAGTTCAACTTAAGAACTCCGGTTGGCAAAAAGAATCAAATCAAACAAAGAAACAAAACTCAAACGGCGAGAGAAACAAGCTTCGTTTACTAAGCTGGACCTAGGTCAAATTTTACAGTAGCAAAAACTTGTTTAAGTTAGTTAAATAGAAAGAGGGTTTCGAGACGAAACTCTAGGCGCTTGAATCGCCTGATTCCGATAAACGAGCGAAAAGTTATACTAAAACGAAAATCGGATCAGAAATCGCGACTGAAAATAATCGCGGAAAATCTGAGAAAAAGAAAAACTGACGAACGCTAACGAACGAATGTTCGTTATCTACGGCTAAACGGTGAAAACCGTTCGCAAAACCGAACGTAAAAGCAAACGTTCGCTAGATAACTAAACCGAAAAAATAAACCGAACCAGATCTAAAAGAAAAACGGATCTAGGGTTTACGAAATAAAACCGATCGGTTTTGAAAAAAACGGCGGCTACCTCGAACTCCGGCGGGGTCCCGCGAGTCGGCGGTGGCGGGGGCTCCAGCGGGCGGTGCGGGGCGCGGGCGGCGGTCCGCGGCGGCGGCGCGGGTGGCGGGGCGGCGCTTAGGGTTAGGGTTCCGGTGGTGGGGCGGGTTGAACGGGCTGGGGTGGCGGCTTTTAAAGGCCTGGCCCGAGAAGTCCTGGCCGAATACGACCCTAAGTCGGTTGGTTTTTTTTTTAAATAATTTCGACATGTAGAAAAAGAAAGAAAAGAAATACTAAACGGACTCCAACAATCCCGAAATAAATTTTCCCCGTCCTCTGAAAATAAGCCGGAACATTTATTTGGGCCTAAAATGCAATTTTGAAAAACACACTTTTTTCCTAATTCAAATAAAATAGTGACAAAACTCCGAATAAAAATCTTATTTGATTTTAATATTAAATCTCTGATATTTCTTTATTTTGAGGAAGTCATTTTATCCCCTCTCTTTTATTTTTAATAAAAGAAATAATTCAGAGAAAAATAAATAAAATCAAATGATCCTCTTTTCATAATTCGAAAAAATCTCAAATATGAAAATAACGAAATCCCCAACTCTCTCCGTAGGTCCTTGAGTTGCATGGAATTTCTAGGATCAACCAAAATGCTATAAAACATGATATGCAATGATGCTCTAATGCATAACATTCCAAATTGAAAATTTGGGATGTTACAAACCTACCCCCCTTAAGATGAATCTCGCCCTCGAGATTCGGGTTGGCTAGAAAATAGGTGAGGGTGATCCTTTCGTAAGTCTTCTTCTTGTTCCCAAGTGGCTTCATCCTCGGTATGGTGACTCCACTGAACCTTTCAAAATTTGATAACCTTGCTGCGTGTAACTCGGCTGGCAAACTCGAGTATCTTGACTGGTTTCTCCTCGTAGGTCAAATCGCTATCTAACTGTATTGCTTCTAGTGGCACTGTATCCCTCAGAGGAATTTCTGCCATCTCCGCGTGGCACTTCTTCAACTGAGAAACGTGGAACACATCATGAACTCCGGACAATCCTTCGGGTAATTCCAACTTGTAAGCAACTTCTCCCATATGTTCCAAAACTCTGTATGGTCCCACAAAACGTGGTGCTAACTTTCCCTTAACTCCAAAACGCTTCACTCCTTGGAGTGGTGATACTCGAAGATACGCTTTATCTCCGACTTCATAGGTTGTCTCCTTGCGTTTCGAATCCGCATAACTCTTCTGCCTGGATTGGGCTACCTTGAGTCTATCGCGAGTCAGCTTAACCTTCTCTTCAAAATCTTTAATCAAATCTGGTCCAAACAACTGTTGGTCCCCAACTTCGTCCCATAACAACGGTGTTCTGCACCTCCTTCCGTACAGTGCTTCGAAAGGGGCCATCTTCAAACTGGCTTGATAACTGTTGTTATAAGAGAACTCTGCATAAGGCAAATTATCATCCCAACTGGATCCATAGTCTAGCACACAAGCTCTCAACATGTCCATGAGAATCTGATTTACTCTTTTAGTCTGTCCATCTGTTTGCGGGTGAAAAGCTGTACTAAACTCAGTCTGGTTCCCAAAGTTTCATGCAACTGATTCCAAAACTTTTAAGTAAACTGGGTTCCTTTATCTGATACAATGGTCCTCAGAACTCCATGCAGACATACGATCCTGGTCATATAAATCTTTGCCAACTTAGCACTGGTGTAAGTGGTCTTTACTGGGATGAAATGAGCTACTTTCGTCAATCGATCAACTACAACCCATATCGAGTCATAGCCTGAACAAGTCCTGGGCAATCCCGTGATAAAATCCATGCCTAGTTTATCCCACTTCCATTCGGGTATAGGCAATGGTTGTAGCAATCCAGCTGGCTTCTGATGTTCTGCCTTCACTCTCTGACATACATCACAAACTGCTACATACTCCGCAATATCTTTCTTCATACCGGTCCACCAGAAACTGTCCTTCAAATCCAGATACATCTTGGTATTTCCTGGGTGAATCGAATATGGCGAATCATGGGCCTCCTGCAGAATCAACTTCATGATCTCCTGATCTTTTGGCACATATACGCAGTCCTCAAACCATAAAGTATCGTGCTCATCCTCACGAAATCCCTTGGTTTTTACTTTGCTCATCCTTTCCTTTATTTCGGCAATCTCCATGTCCGTCTTTTGTGCTTCTCTAATCTTATCCATCAAAGTGGACTGAATCTCCAAAGCTGCTGCATAACCTCTCGGAACTATCTCCAAACATAGCTCACGAAGGTCTTCTGCTATCTCCCTAGGTAATCCTCCGGTCTTGAGGGTATTGACATGACTCTTGCGGCTCAATGCATCGGCTACTACGTTAGCCTTTCCGGGATGATAGTGCAACTTCATGTCATAATCCTTAATGAGTTCCAACCATCTCCTCTGCCTGAGATTTAACTCCTCCTCTGTGAAAATATACTTCAAACTTTTGTGATCCGTGTATACCTCACAATGGTTTCCGATGAGAAAATGTCTCCATTTCTTCAATGCATGCACTACGGCTGCTAACTCCAAATCATGCGTAGCATAGTTTAACTCGTGGGGTTTAAGGTGTCGTGAGGCATATGAAACAACTCTTCCTTCCTGCATAAGCACGACTCCAAGTCCTCGACGAGAAGCATCGCAATACACTTCATAATCCTTGCGTTGATCTGGTAGAATCAACACCGGTGATGTAACCAAGTGTCTCTTCAACTCCTGGAAACTAGCCTCACATTCCTCAGTCCAATTGAATTTGGTGTCCTTCTTTAACAACTCCATCATGGGCTTAGCAATCTTTGAGAAATTCTCAATGAACCTCCGGTAGTATCCTGCGAGTCCAAGAAAACTCCGGATCTCTCCAACTGTCATGGGTGCTTCCCAATTTGTCACGGTGACAACTTTGTTGGGGTCTACTGCTATTCCTTCTCAGGATATAACATGTCCAAGAAATCCAACTTCCTTCAACCAAAACTCACACTTGCTGAACTTGGCATATAACTGATGTTCCCTGAGCTTGCCAAGTACCAAACGCAAGTGTTCTTTATGTTCTTCTTCATTCTTCGAGTAAACCAAAATATCATCAATGAACACAACGACGAACTTATCCAAAAACTCCATAAACACTTTGTTCATCATGTTCATAAAATAGGCAGGTGCGTTAGTCAAGCCAAATGACATAACGGTATACTCATATAGCCCGTACCTTGTGGTAAAAGTTGTCTTAGGTATGTCCTGCTCTCAATTCTTCAACTGGTGATAACCTAATCGCAGATCGATATTGGAAAACACCTTAGCTCCTTGCAGCTGATCAAACAAATCATTGATCATCGGCAGTGGGTACTTGTTCTTGATCGTTACTTCATTTAATCCACGATAATCAACAACCATCCTTAACAATCCATCCTTCTTTTCTACTAGAAGTACTGGTGATCCCCAAGGTGACGAGCTTGGTCGAATGTATCCCTTATCCAGTAACTCCTTAATCTGCTTCTTAATTTCTTCTAAATCTTGTGCGGGCATCCCGTACGGTCTCTTAGATATTGGCCCTGTGCTTGTTAAAAGCTCTATCAAAAACTCTCTATCTCTATCCGGTGGCATGCCTGGCAACTCTTCTGGAAATACATCCGGAAATTCCTTCACCACTGGTACTTCCTCCTGTACTACTCCTGATAAGCAATTTACTTGAGTCCTATTCGGCACATGTCGGGATACATACTTGATCCTTCTTCCTTCTGGGGTGGTGAGTAAAATCATCTTACTGGCGCAATCGATGTTTCCTCCTTACATCGATAGCCAATCCATACCCAGAATCACATCCAAACCTTGTGATTCCAAAATTATCAGATCGGAGGGGAAAACATGCCTACCTATGGCCAATGGCATCTGAAAACATCCATGGCTTGCCATATACTCTGCTCCGGGTGAGGTTACTAACATGGGTGTCTTAAGAACTCTAATGGCCAACTTATACTTATCCACAAATCCCCTCGATATGTATGAATGTGATGCACCAGTATCAAAAAGAACGACTGCAGTAAAAGACTCAACCAAAAACTTACCAATTACTGCGTCTGGCTAGGCTTCGATCTCCTCCACGTTAATGTGGTTCACTTGTCCCCTGTTGAAAGGGTTGGGCTTCTTCCCAGAGCTTCCATTGCCATTTCCATTCTTAGCTTCAGGACATTCATTGGTGTAATGTCCGGTCTTCTGACACTTGTAGCAAGTAACATGGCTTAGATCCTTCTTGGCGGGTGTTGCCGGGTTGGAACGGTTATGTCCGCTACTTCCTCCATTACCATTGCCGTTCTTGGCGCCATTATGGTTGTGTGAACTTCCCCCATTATGAGTGTGGCCTCCATGGTTATGAACAAGTCCTCCCGAGTTCGGGGTGAAACGGGGTCTCTGCTGGGCTCCAGAATTATACTTCCCCTGTCCATACTTCCTCTTGCGGCTATCAATCTGCTGCTGCTTCCCTTCAAGCATGAGAGCTCTATCCACCAACTCCTGGTAGTTATTGAAATTTGCTACCATCATCTGCATGCTTAGCTCATCATTCAGTCCCTCCAGAAACTTCTCCTTCTTAGCTGCATCCATAGCAACGTCATCTGGAGCATAACGTGCTAACTTGCTAAACTCATCCACATACTGGCCAATAGTGCGTCCTCCTTGGCGTAAGTTGCGAAACTCACACTTCTTCATGGCCATAGCTCCTGCTAATACATTGGCAGTACGGAAAGCTTCCTGGATCTGATCCAATGTGACAGTGGCTATAGGGTAAGTGACAGTGCAATTCTCCCACCATGAGGCTGCTGGTCCATCCAATTGGTGTGCAGCAAAACGCACCTTCTCAGCATATGTGCATCCTGCAGTGGTTAACTCCCTTCCAATCCTGTGGAGCCAATCATCTGCAACTATCGGCTCGGTGCTACTGGAAAACACCGGCGGTTGCAACCTCAGAAAACAGGCTAAGTTCTCAACTGGTGGTGGTGGTGGCGATGGGTTGTTGTTGTTGTTATTGTTGCCTTGGTTCTGAACTAACAGTTGCATCAGGGTATTCTACTATTGGATCAACTGAGTGAGCTCCGGTGGAAAAGTAAATTCGGGGTCACGTCTCGGAGGCATCTGAGGGTTTAGAGAGAAGAGAATAGAATAGAATGAGATCTAGTGAGAAAACACTACCCATATGCACATGAGACAATCATATCACTCAATCAATCAAGCAAGGGCATACAATCGATCTAGAACTATCGTTACAAAGTGCTTCGACTATACTATTTACATGGTAGACTACTACTACTGCTTTGGTGGTCAACTAGAAATATTGATCGGTCAAAGACTCCATGACATATGCTCTAGCTTCATCAACATAGTCATCATCGCTATCGTCGGGGTCCGAATCGGTGTCGTCGATGATGATGTAGTCCTCCGGATGAATCTCCTTGGGTTCTTCGTCTTCTCCTCCTGGCGTGGGGTCTCCCATAAATACTCCTAGCTTCCTTTCCAGATCGTCATTCCTTTCCACTAGTACGATGATTTCCTCCTCATAATCTTCACGAGTAGCCTTGAGTTCCACTTCAAGCTCGTGATCCTGGTCATTGCCTTCTTCAGATCTATCATGCCTGCGCACATCTGGTTCTCCTGGCGGCGAATATGCTGGTTTTACTCTTGGATGAAAGCTGCAATGGATCTATCCTTCCTGGTGCTAATCATCTCCCATTGCTCATCTCGGCGCCCACAAATCTGGTAGATAGTATCCTTGAGATCCTTGTGGTAAACTTATCCAATGCGTCCCATGGTGATGTGAGTTTCCATACTCTTTCCTAGACTCCAGGTTGGTGCATCAAAGGAAAACTCTATGGGTTTGGTGACTGGCGCGAATGTCCTTCCTGGAACTTGAACTTGAATCATCCATCGCTCCTCTTCTGGTAAAGTGGCGTTGTAAGTCCTGGTGAAGCTTGGTATTCCAATGTTTAAGCACCTAGTGACTTCCTTCAAGTGTCTTCCAAAGGGGGCATCTTCATCCGGTTGCCCAAACTTGTTCCTTGCATCTGCCATCCTAAAGAGTAGAAAAAAGGAGAGGAGTTAGAAATGAGAAGAGAATAGTGATCTAGGGCTTTAGCTAAGTGGCCGTGTCCTATAGTCAGCGTGTGCTCAGATGCCATCTTTGTAGCAACCAGACCTCAAACAGTCTGATCTCTGTGTATAAGTGTCATCCCTGGATCGGTAATGCTGACACACACAGTACTCGAAGGATTTATAGCAGAGTGGCAATCACACACTTATTACATCGAATGTCTCAAAAGAGAACTTATTACAATAAATATGGCTTAAGGCCATCTAATATGATAACAGCAGAAGGCTTGGGAGATAAAGTGAGTCCATCAACTCCAACGGCATCACTGAGTGAAATACCACGACCTAAGGCTCCTTACTCATCGTATGAAAAGTCTGCAACATGATACGTTGCAGCCCGAAAACGGGTCAGCACATAGAATATGCTGGCAAGGTAACACAAGAGAGTAACGAACAATGTAAAGCTATCACTATGCATATATGGCTGGTGGAGGCTGTATGGTTAATAGGTTTTGCGAAAAGCCAATTTTTCCCTACTGCAAAGGAATAAGTTTTATTTAACTATCATGGTAGTTGTTAAACATTGAGAAGGTTCACCCAACTCAATCCCAATTAAAAGTAATCATCCTTAAACCCAATCAAATTAAATTAAGAGTGATGAGATCCACATGATATTCCAAGACCTAGATACTCAAGATGTGCATAACCGGGGACACGGCTAACCATGATTAGTTTGTACACTCTACAGAGGTTTGTGCACTTTTCCCCACAAGACTCGATCTCCTCCGTTGGATTTCTCGCACTACAAAGTGTTTGAGAAATGGATGACCGAGACACAGTCTTTCAGAAGCGTTAGCACCTTACGATGGGTAGACCGGTACACCTACATCCCCTACATCTGCTAGTCTACCACTGTAAGAGTTCACACGACTTAATCAACTATGCCAGAGCCCATAATGGCATGTGGCTGCACACGGAAGTTTCCAATATGAATAATCTCATGATCCCTTTGAGCCTGGGTGGCGGTCCATAGGAGAATCACACGGTACCCCAGGATTTCCAAAAATACAGGCAATCACTGGGTTCCCCAGGTGCCTCAATCCACCCAGATGTGTATTAAAGTTGCCACCTTAAGTAACCATTAACCCAATCCACATCTACTAGCATAGCATAGCCATATAAGCAACGTAGAAGTAACTCCCAGGGTTTGATAATAAACAGGTGAATAGGTACTACCTCATCTACTTCCCAAACCCACAATTTAATTCAGATCCTAAACATGCAATGTTTGAGGGTTGATCTAATGCAATGAAAACTGGGTAGTAAGAGGTATGATCAAAGTGTTACTTGCCTTGCTGATGGTCCGCGAAACCTAGAGACTCGATGTAGCACCCTTCGCACTCCGGGTACTCTATCGCAATCAAACAAGCATACAATAGGCAATCAAGCAAAACCACGGGTAAAACTCAAATAAGATATCTAACCAGAAAGTTCAACTTAAGAACTCTGGTTGGAAAAAAGAATCAAATCAAACGAAGCAACAAAACTCAAACAGTGAGAGAAACAAGTTTAGTTTACTAATCTGGACCTAGGTCAAATTTTACAGTATCAAAAACTTGTTTAAGTTGGTTAAACGGAAAGAGGGTTTGGAGACGAAACTCTAGGCGTTTGAATCGCCTGATTCCGATAAACAAGCGAAAAGTTATACTAAAACGAAAATCGGATCAGAAATCGCGATTGAAAATAATCGCGGAAAATCTTAGAAAAAGAAAAAGTGACGAACAGGCTAACGAACGAACGTTCGTTATCTGCGGCTAAACGGTGAAAACCATTCGCAAAACCGAATGTACAAGCAGATGTTCGCTAAATAACTAAACCGAAAAAAACTAAACCAGATCTAAAAGAAAACGGATCTATTGTTTATGAAATAAAACCGATCGGTTTTGAAAATAACCGGCGGCTACCTCGAACTCCGGCGGGGTCCCGCGAGTCGGCGGTGGCGGGGGCTCCAGCGGGCGGTGCGGGGCGCGGGCGGCGGTCCGCGGCGGCGGCGCGGGTGGCGGGGCGGCGCTTAGGGTTAGGGTTCCGGTGGTGGGGCGGGTTGAACGGGCTGGGGTGGCGGCTTTTAAAGGCCTGGCCCGAGAAGTCCTGGCCGAATACGGCCCTAAGTCGCTTGTTTTTTTTAATAATTTCGATGTGCAGAAAAATAAAGAAAAGAAATACTAAACGGACTCCGAAAATCCCGAAATAAATTTTCCCCGTCCTCTAAAAATAAGCCGGACAAGGTGAACAGTTATTTGGGCCTAAAATGCAATTTTAAAAACGCATTTTTTCCTAATTCAACTAAAATAGCGACAAAACTACGAATAAAAATCTTATTTGATTTTAATATTAAATCTCTGATATTTCTTTATTTTCAGGAATCCATTTTATCCTCTCTCTTTTATTTTTAATAAAAGAAATAATTCAGAGAAAAATAATTAAAATCAAACGATCCTCGTTTCATAATTCGAGAAAATCTCAAATATGAAAATAACGAAATCCCCAAGTCTCTCTGTAGGTCCTTGAGTTGCGTGGAATTTCTAGGATCAACCAAAATGCAATAAAACATGATCTGCAATGATGCTCTAATACATAACATTCCAAATTGAAAATTTGGGGATGTTACATGTATGTATGGAACATGGTTTAGATTATCAATATATAGTTAGTACATCTAATGTACTATTATTTGGAATCAACATCAAGTGTATTCAAAAGATTGAATTCGAGTTCATATAGTACACATAGTCCATATCTATCTTTATAGTAATCATGTGGTGTGTTGTTAAGGTAATACACGAATGATGGTTGAAGTTGGCAACAATCATGATTGTAGATTCTTATTGAAATAGAGAAATGAATTCAAATTCAGTTCGAATTGCAACGGTAGTATAAACATTTGGAATGCACTAAAATGTTGGTATGAGTAGGTTACATGCATTATACAGCCAGCGAAAAAATTTAATTGGACATAACATGGATTCATACTCTCTCTTTGTGTAGCTTTGAATAGCATTTCTATAGTAAAACGGGACAAGACTCTCTCTTTGTCTGGTGTGAATAGTTTTATTTTTTTTCGTTTTTTTTCGTTGAGGGAAGTGCGAATTGATTTGGTATGTACAAGTACAATATTACACGTTAGGCTTGTCCCTAAAACTCAACCCGCGCCTTCACAACCCGCGCCTTGCGATCCCGAAATTACAACACGCGCGAAAACCTCCCTCCAACTGCCAAATCCTGACACGCGAAATCCCCCTTCTAACCTTTAGCCGAAAGGGCCTGTAGTTCAAATCGATGGGCGTACTTTTGTAACACACCCTACATTTTGGACAAGCGTGTCCCTAAGTCATGGTTCCCCCCTCCCATCGCCTCCTTTTCGCCATTCGAAATCCCAGGCCGCCATAACCTCTCCGCTCCAGCCACGAAACCCCACCCTCCTTCGTCCGCCACCTCACCGCTACCCAGCCGGAGCCTCTTCCCCAACGACGTCGTCCACCACAATACCTCGACGTCCCTCATCCGCCTCCCCGGATGAGGATCCGTCGTCCATCCCGTTGACCCGTCGGTTCAGCCGCCCCGTCCTCCACCTCCAAGGAGTTGCTCCGATGATCGCCTCATCTATCGCGGCTGCTCCATCACCACAGCGCCGCCTTAACCTGCTCCACCGGAACCGCAGCATCCTCACTGACTCCTCGAATGAAGCCGAGGCCTACTCGGCACCACCAAAGAGGTTGTACACTCATCGCATCGCACCTTCTCCTTAACTCGACCTCCCGGCGCCGACGGTGCTCCATCCCGCACCCCCATGGAGTGCCTACCTCGAAGGCGGCACCGCGAGCGACATCTCCACAGCGGCTCTCCCCAGTGCGAGGCCCCTTCGGCGGCGGCGTATATACCAGCCAGATCTGCTGCTGCTGCTCTGGCTGTCGCTCAGTCGCTCGTGCTACTGCTGCTGCTCCGGCTCTCGCTCGCTCGCGTTGCTGCTGCTGCTTCCCGGGCTATCGCTCGCTCACTCGCGATGTTGCTGCTACTCTGGCTCTTGCTCGCTCGCTCGAGCTGCTGCTTGCTGCTTCGGCTCTCGCTCGCTCATGTTGCTGCTCTCCCCCTCGCTTGTGTTGCTGCTCTGCTCCAATTTAGCTACACTTCAGTCGACTGAATCGACTTTTGGGTCAGTCGATTTTCGGGTGGTGGTGGGCCTCGCCGGAGTTAAGGAAGAACCACCCGCAACAGGGAGGGGGGCTCGCCGGAGAGGTACCCCACTTTCTATCTTAGGGTTCTGGGTGGGGTGTTGCTCGCCGGCGGTGGGGGAGCGGTGGTGGGGCGGTGGCGTGGGGATCGCTGGAGAAAAAGCTTGGCGCGGGCGGGGGGCTAGAGGGCTGGCCGGGGAGGCGGCGGACCGACGGTGGGGAGTTGTTTCGAGGCGGCGGCGGACCAGCGCTGGGGAGTTGTTTGGGGGCGGCGAGGCAGTGGCGGACCGGTGCTGGGGAGTTGTTTGGGGGCAGCGGTGGGGAGTTGTTTCGGGGAGGCAAGGTGGCGCGGGGTTCGGCCGGTGGTGGCTGGAGGCTCAGGGGGTGCAGTTTGAAGATGAACTGCAGGCCCTCCCTAAACTATCCCGCGTGAAGTGCATCTCTGCTATCATTGTGTTCAGTTTCGACAGTAACATTCAGATGCCACAGTAAATTTCAGTTTTGACTGTTATGTTCAGAGTCAATAGTTTTTACCTCATCTGTTGTAGTCAGGTGGTTTTTGGCAATGTAAATTTTACATCTATCACTTTTTGGTAATGCATTTTACATCATCTATTGGAGATTCTATTAGAATCCCACTTGAGATTAACGATGTATGTCTTGTGCTGCTTCAGCCTTGACGTCTTACGGCTCACCGGAGCTGCTCCAAGGACGGAACGATCCATCACAACAGAGTAGTGCCCTGAACGCCGTCTACAGATTCCTCAGATCTCCCTTCACACCTCCGACAGCCACCTCTACCTCAACTTCTTCAGCGACCAACCCAATGATGCTAAGGTCGACACGGCTATGGCAAAGAGATTGTATACTTGTCGCATCACTTATTACTCTAAATTCGTGTCAATCCATTAGGCCTATTGTGGTTCAACGAAAAAACATAGCAATAGGAAATTTTCCTATGGCACTCTACTATTCAATTATTCATGCATTTTGTTGAAAGGAATGGAGCAAAACATCCACCTCGACCTACTTTTCAATATCCTATTCATGAAAACAAGACCAAGTGCATTAGTGGCAGAATAACATTCTAACTGTACACGCTTTCATATGGTTTCACATTATTTTGGTCATGTTTCTTTGCATTCCTCTGCTCCTCCTTTTCCTGTGAACCAAACACCCAAGTTGACAGAAATCCTGCGTTCACAAATGATGTGTTTCCCATGTGCATTCCTATCATATTCCGGTGTTTTTCCTCCTATCCCTGCATTTTTAGAATCATGCAAGCCAAATGAGCCCTTACAGAATTACTTCAGTTACAGGTAGGTGTCAAAGAAATTTTTTTTGTGGTTTGTCCTACTCCTGCCGCGATGTTGTCCACCTCACTTGAGCTGCTCCATCGACAGAAGCATCCACCAAACCAGACATCACGACTCCTGACCGTCTTTCGCCGCCTCAGATCTCCTTCCCTGCCGCCGGCACCCACCGCAACGGCATCACCATCATCGACTCAGCACTTGAACCTGAGGAGTACACGGGTCCACAAGAGAGGTCACACTCTTTTGTTTCTGCTTATGTTATGCATTGCTTAATATTACCTGCTACTTTATTGTCATGTTCACCTCTTAGACTCCAAGTCAGGCCCAAATTGATGTTCAAACTTGAGTTCTAAATTAGTTGTGGGGCACATATCGGGGCAGCAGTGAATAGTATCTTTGTCTAATATCTGGTTCACCTAGGGTATGCCTATGTTGTTCATCTTGGGTGGGAAACAAATAGTAAAGCAATCGTCATCTGTTTTTTTATTAAATTAAAGCAATCACCAACCTGCTATCATTATTTTTGGATCCATCCACTAGTTGTAACCATTAGTCTAGATTGTTACCATTACTCTAGATTTTTGCATGCTCTCCTTACATAATATAACTATATTTTTTGAATGCATGTCAGATATTGTACACGGTCATGCTAAACATATAGAGAAAAATAGAAGAGTTTTGCGCGGCAATACAATGTCATGCAGACATCGCTCCATGGTAAGTTCAATGGCAAACCCTCCCCCTCTCCAGATTGTAATCCAGAGGAAGATATCTGTTCTGAGGTGAATTCAGACGCAGCTGACCACTCCTATTTACCCCCCAAGGTGTTTGATCTAACTTGGCATGATGATGTTAGTCATATCATGCATATGTTGCCTTACAGTGACTACTTTCGACATCATATATGTCATCTGCTTAGTTTAGACATGTTCTGTAATGCCACCTATTTAGTTTCAATACCATATATGGGAATTATGAAATGCCATCCTGTTTAACTAGGCATCATATATTTGAATGATATCTAGCCCATCCTTTTCTTCATTAAATTTCCATTTGTCGACAATGTTTGTACATGAAACTACTCTTCTTGTGAATCGGACATTTGAGTGGGTGATGGAAAAATCTGGAGTGAAAACAAGGCCTTCAAAGCAGAAAGTGCAACCTGTTGAAGCACATCTCTTCCTAGGTCCCAGTAGCTCCTCGGAGATGGATTCAGAGATAGATGACCAGTCCTATTCCCCCACCGAGATGTATGCTCTAACTTGGCATGGTTCTACTGCTCATATCATGCATATGGTGTCTTGCATTGCATAGTTTAGACATCATATACACAATATTCAACACCATGTTCTTAGTTCAGACATCATATATGCGAATGCCCTCTGCTTAGCATATAAATCACATATGTGAATTAAATCATGCGATCCTGGTTACTTAGATAACATGTATGTGAATTATGTCATGCGATCCTGTTTAGTTAGTCATCATATCTTTGAATTATGTTATGCTATGCTATCCAGTTTAGATAGACGTCATATATGTGAAATTATGTCATGTTATCCATTTTAGTTAAACAATATACATGTAAATTATTTAATGCCATCTTTTTTCCACACTATCTATTGCATCTGTCTCTCTTACAATGTCTGTACATTCAATTATGTTTCATGGTTATCAGACATTTGAATTGGAGCGGGTGATGGCAGTATCTAGCGGAGTAAAAACATAGTCTTCAAATAAAATAGTGATACCTCTTGGTGGAGATAGCACCCCGGTTGTACATGCACGAGAACCAGCCCTACCACACATAACCCAGACTCTCGCAGATTTTACCCCTACTACGATGCACAGAGAACCAGCTTCACCCAATCTAACCCCAACCCCAGCAGATAGTAACCTAGTTCTGTTGACACAGCACCATCTCCACCACAGAGCTCCCAAACAAGAGCAGTTAGTAAGCCAGCTCCAGTGCCCAAAGCGCCAGTACAACCATGGCGAACCCCAACTCCACCAATTGGTACACCTGTTCCTGTGGAGGTAGCACAACCAGCCATTCATAGTTTTGCATCTATCGCATTTCATGTTGTTAAATCCTATGTGCGTATCTTCCCATCATGGAAATATTTTACTGACGATGAAGGAAAATGCCAGTTGCAGGTGTTTGTCCAGGAGTTATGTTTAAGTAATGCTATTCATGGCAATTACTTTGCTTTGTCCCATACATTCTACCTCCATGATGGCTATAATACAACATATTTTCCCATTTTTCTCTATAGAGAAGGACCGATTTGGAAACTCAGGATGAGGTAACATGTGCTAATACCTTTGCTATCTTCCAGAATGCTTGGTGGCAGTATCGGAAATACCTGAACAAAACATACTTACTGGCAAAGAAACTCATCAAATTCCCTTACGTTCTCCTGAGACACATTTACTGGACGATGACTGGGAACGCCGTGTTCTTTACTGGTCCCAAACCAAGAATGTGGTAAGGTCTATGAGCTCATTTTATTTTAAGTACTATATGCTTGCGTCTTACTGTACTCTGTTCATGTAGAACAAGTGCTTAAACCTAAAGAACAACTATTCTCATTTAAGATACCATTGCTATTGTGCATACTGCTTTGCTCTTGTATCACTGTATTTACTCATACAAACTAATTTTTAAATTGAACTATCCAATGGAAACTCCAATGGCACAACAGGTATGTTTATGCATTTTTCTTTAATAGGTTTGCTCTTATAAATAGCTTTGTTGATTTCAATTTCAATTGTGTATACATTTGACTTCTAATAACATGCACATTACTAGCATCATAACAGGGCCAATAGTGTTGTTGTACATGTAGACCCATGGTACCCATCTGAAATCTTATTGTGTCGTTTAGTTTCCCACACTTTTTATTCTTTTAGTGCTGCTTTCTCTTGAACTGAAATGATTTGAACCGTGTCTCTATTTTGATTTGGAAAGACAATGAAGTGACCATAGGATATAGATATATGTTTGTTTGATGCTTTTATAATGTACTACTTGGCAATAGATGACTTGGTAGTTTAATCTTGTCCACCTTACTAATGAACTGGTTCACCGAAATGAGTTTCATATACTAGTACATGCTAAACTTGTTATGTGTCTGCTTGTTTCCTCTTTTAGAATGCTGACAGATTATTGGGGAAGAGTGCCTTATTAAGCAATGATAACGAAGTAATGCTGATAAGGTTCAGGATCGTGAGACATCCTTGTTGGTCTCCAACAAAGCTGATAGAACAGCTAAGGAAAACTATCTTGAAGACACCGAGGCAACCCCAAAGTCCTGTCTTGGTTTACTGTTCGAGTTACTAGCCACTACCGCTTGCACAAGCTATTCAAACTCGTTGTCTAAATTAGTTTGGTTTCTTGAGTCTCAACTACAAGCTGCAAGACATCGATCAGCTGTGCTGCGACAAGAAGCGGAAGGACTGCGGAAGTCCCTGGAGCATTCAGATGCATACTTTCTGGTGCAACAGCAAGCGTTGGATGATTTTAGTGCTAAATAGGAACAAAGCTAATAAGCTTGCTAAGCTTATTGCCAGCATGGTGGATACCCAGGATAACATTTCTTGAGCTCTTCTGAAGTTGTTTCAGTTATGGACTTGTTTTGCTTCCGCGTTTATTTGAACTGGTGGCCAATTTTGACGGCCAGTGTATGTAATATGCTGCTTTGTTCCCTATGCTTGCTCTGGTGGCGAACTTTGATGCCCAGTGGATGTAATATGTGTAATGGCTGTAATAGGCTAGCGTTAGTGCTTGCTTATTTATTTCCTTATTGTCTTGTTTAGTTGTTTGCTTGTAGTCACTGAAGTTCTTTTTCTGCGTTTTTCTAGTGGCCATTATAACATATTTTTGGTAACTAGGCCACAATAATCATGGCAACACACAGACTGTTGTAACCATGGGCCTCCTGCGGGCTATATGATCCATGGGCCTTCTACGGGCCGTAGGATCCATGGACTTTCTATGGGCCTTATGATCCATGGGCCTTGTACGGGCCGTAGGGTCCATTGGTCTTCTACGGGTCGTAGGATCCATGGGCCTTCTATGGGGCATATAATCATTTCGCCAAACATGGTCCATACTATTCATGGACCATAACGGGCGGTTAATAGGCCATATTTGATAACACTATGAAAACAGCCCAATGGGTTAATGGGCCACAAACGGGCCCAATGTAAACACAGGATGAATTTGGCCCACAAATGGAATGGGCCAGTAACGGACCATAACTAATCGAATTCTAGTAATGCGCCCAAGAATAAATGGGCCCTTGGAAGGACGAAAGTTAACACGGGCTGGAAATGGCCAACGAAATAATGATCATCTTGCCTGCAAAGTTCTCGGGGTTGTCGAAAGCTTGCTCCTCATTAACGCACTCAACAGGTTCCTCGTTCACGAACTCATCTCCGGGCTCTACCCAAAGCAAGAACAAGCAATGGAACAACAATCAATCACGATGCAATGCACAAGCAACATGATGCAAGACATGGCATGGAATGCAAGATATGATTTGCAATGCATACGGGTAGTCCAGAAGGGAAAAAGATGATCATGGCATAAACTTGGGAAACCAAGCATGCCGCTGGAAAGATGGAGTGATTTCAGTCGAAATCGATATAAGGATCACTGGAAACGGATGCACGGTTTATAAATGATGAGCAAGACAAGAACGATGCAAAACTGCTCTTAACAGCATCATAGCACATAAGATGCAACAAGAAACTATGCTACAACACTCCAACATAGCAACAAAGCACACAGAAGTGAAGTACAGGTGAAGCTCTAAAAATCATGAACACTGAGCTCCTGCTACAACTCACTAGAACAAGCCTAAAATAGCATGGCAAAAATGCAAATGATAATAGCTTCACAGACTTGGAGAAAATACTAAACATGTCATAAACAGTATCAGGTAGCAATGTTTAGAGCTAGTAGACAACATGCTACAAGAAAATATAATGGCAAACAAAGGCATGGCATGCTAGTACTAAAGGCAAAGAACAAAATGCCCTTACAGAACTTTAGCCAAAGATGCATAGAAAAGATGGTAGCACCCATGCAAACATGGCAAGTGATATGAACAGTTTTAGACTTAGAAGAAATACATAGCATGGCAGAAACAGATTCATGATAGCAACTTTGGAAGCTCATGCCACTCACCACAAAGCATTTCATGGCATAATAAGGTAACCAATAGTAAGTAGACACATTTATGAAGCCAAGCATGGCAAGAGGAAGTTCATAGGGTGCATGGGTCACTAGTAAAACACATGGCAAAAATGAACTTCATGTTAACAATCTGCCAGCAACAATATTTAGCAAAAGTAGAGCATGGTAATGACAAGCTACACTACTCCATAATTACAACTAGAGGCATGAATGGATAGAGCATAACCATAGCTTCAAAACACTCTTACTGAACTTCCTCAAAAGGTGCATGGAACTACTTGTGGCAACAATTCAACATAGCAACTTAATGTAACAGGAAAAGACTTGGCAAAAATACTAAGTGTCTGAAATCAGCAGCGTCATATAGCCTACTTTGCATGCTTGTGATAGTCACCACAGAGCTAAGTATAAGTCTTGCACCACGTAAAGATGGCATGGAGGAGCTCCTAAAACATGTACACATGATGCTCATAGGATGCACACACAAAATGCAATGAAAATGGCAAATCAGCAAGTTATGGTGAATTCCAGCAGACAACATCATATAGCACTTTTACAACGAAGGTTAGGGTGTCAATATGGACAATAACATGCATGCAAATGACACTAACATGAAGAGCGGGACGAGACGAACATTTCAGTATATCATATGCACAAATCGGAGCTATATGTATGGAGATATGGCATGTCTAAGAGGGTCACATAATGTAGAAATTCAAGACTTAGACGAAAAATATACCCCTTAGATCTAGGGCTCTTCGTGCACGTGAACCGAGGTAGGGCCGAGCTTGCCAGAGATGGGGGAGGCGGCGGCCGGAGATGGTGGAGCTGGCCGGATACTAGCGCGGGTTCGATAAAGGGCGGCGGTGACGATGGTAGCGGGGTCCAGTGGGGTGGTCAACGCGCTGCGGGGCCGACCGGCGACGGTTGGCGGCGGACGGCGGGAGGCACGGCGAGGAGGTCTGGCAGGCGGCGGGGTCCGGCCGAGCAGCGAGGGTCGACGCCGGGGACCGAGGCGACGGGGTGCGGTCGCGGGCGGAGGCAGGCGAACGCGGGTGGCAGCGCGGGGCGATGGGCCCGCTTTGGGCCGTGGCGGGCTTCGGCAGCGGGGGCGGCGTGGTGCCACATGGCGGTCTGCCAGTGGCTCGGGGCGGCGGTGCGGGCACGTCCGGCGGTGGCGGACACGTCCGGCGGCCAAGATAGAGAGGGGGTTAGGGTTAGCCCGTGAATTTCGGGGGAGAGGGCATATTTATAGGTAGGGGAGCTAGGAGAGTCCAAATGAGGTGTAGTTTTCGCCCACACGGTCGTGATCCAATGATGGAGAGCATGGAGGGGGTTTAGATGGGATAGTGGGCTGTTGTGGAGGGGTGTTGGGTTGCAATGAGAGAGGGGGTTTTACAGTTACCCGGTTACCCATTGGGGCATCAAATGACCTTCGAATGGAACGAAATTTGACAGGCGGCCTACCAACGATGTACCAAGGCCACTCGACAAATCTCGACCCATTCCGAGAATGTTTTTCTCCCACTCACGATACGAAATCTGAGGGGTGCAACGGGTGCATGTGGGAGGGTCGGATTCCGAAATGGACAATAGGGAAATGACCGGATGCATGAGACGAACACGAATGCACATGAGATGCACATGATTACATGAGATGAAATGCATGACATGAACAAAATGCAAAAATGAAAGACAAAACCCAACCACGAAGGAAATAACATATCACATAGCCGAAAATGGCAAGAGTTGGTGTTATAATTTTGGAAAGTTACATCCGGGGCGTTAGAACTCTCCACCACTACAAGAGGATCTCAACCCGAGATCTAGGACTGAAAGAACTCGGGACATTCAGAACGGAGGTGATCCTCATGCTCCCAGGTGGCTTCTCGGTCGGAATGGTGAGACCACTTAACTTTCAGGAATTTGATCAACTTTTTGCGAGTTTTTCGCTCAGTTTCTTCAAGAATGGCAACGGGATGCTCATGATAAGACAAGTTTTCTTGGAGGTCAATCTCTTCGAAGTTGATGTCGCACTCAGGGGTCTTGAAGCACTTGTGAAGTTGTGACACGTGAAACACATCATGCACATTTGCGAAGTTGGACGGAAGCTCAAGTTGATAGGCGAGGTCGCCTCTTTTGCCAATGATCTTGGAAGGACCCACGTATCTAGGGGCAAGCTTCCCTTCGATACCGAAACGTCGAGTGCCTTTCATTGGAGAGATACAGAGGTAGACATGGTCTCCGATCTCGAAAGCCAAGTCACGGTGCTTGCTATCATAGTAATTCTTTTGGCGCGATCGCACAGATTTGAGATTTTCATGGATGACTTTACACACTTCTTCAGCTTCTGTGATCAAGTCATTGCCAAGAAGTTGGCATTCACTAGTCTCGGACCAATTGAGAGGAGTACGGCACTTTCTGCCATATAGAATTTTGAATGGGGCCTTGCCCGAACTTGCTTGGAAGATGTTGTTGTAGGAGAACTCGGCATATGGGAGACAATCTTCCCACTTCATACCGAAAGAGATGGCACAAGCTTTGAGCATGTCTTTGAGGATTTGATTGACTCGCTCGACTTGGCCACTTGTTTGAGGATGGAAAGTCATGCTGAAGCGAATGTTGGTGCTCATGGCCTTCTGGAAAGAGTCTCAGAACTTAGAAGTGAAAATCCTTCCGCGGTCTGAAGAGATCAATTGTCGAATACCATGTAACGAGACAATTCTGGAGGTGTATAACTCTGCCAACTAAGCTGCCGTGATAGATTATTTGATTGGAAGGAAATGAGCCACTTTTGTAAGCTTGTCAATGACAACGAAAATAACATCATTCCCACACTTGTACTTTGGAAATACAGTGACAAAGTCCATTTCGATATGATCAAACTTCCATTATAGAATAGCAAGAGGTTGAAGGAGACCAGCTGGTCGTTGGTGTTCTGCTTTCAGCCTTCGACAGACAACACATTCATTCACGAATTGAGCGATCTCTCGCTTCATTCGAGTCCACCAATACGACTGCTTGAGGTCATGGTACATCTTCGAACTGCCTAGATGAATGGAAAGAAGATAATTGTGCGCTTCGTTCATTATGACCTTCCTTAGATCACCTTTAGGAACCACAATCCAGTCATCAAACAATAAAGTGTCTCTGTCATAAATGCGATAGCACTTGTATTTGGGTAAGCCCTCGGCAATACCGTGTTCCACCCTCTTCACCATTGTGTCAAGGAGTTGTGCCTTGCGAATATGGTCTTCCAAAGTTGGAGTGACTTGAAGGTTGGCAAGAAAACCTTGAGGAACAACTTGGAGGTTGAGCTTGCAAAAAGGTTCACAAAGATCTGGTTGGAATGGCTTGAGAATTAAGCTGTTGCAATAAGCCTTTCTGCTCAAAGCATCTACAATCACATTGGCCTTGCCCGGAGTATATTAAATACTTGGGTTGTACTCTTGAATCATTTCGACCCAACGAGTTTGCCTGAGGTTGAGGTTGGGTTGAGTGAAGATATACTTGAGGCTCTTGTGATCGGTGAAAATGTCCACTTGCCTTCCCAACAAGAGATGTCTCCATGTTATCAATGCATGGACAACTGCCGCCAACTCAAGATCCTGAGTGGGGTAGTTCCTTTTGTTGGGCTTCAACTAGCGAGAAGTATAGGCCACAACTTTCTTCTCTTGCATTAACACGGCACCGAGACCTTGCAATGAGGCATCACACAAAACTGCGAACGGCTTGGATTCATCAGGATGAGTTAGAACAGGAGCTAAGACTAGCTTCTCTTTGAGAGTGTTGAAAGCAATGTCACACTCAGGCATCCAGGAATACTTGACATGCTTCTGGAGGAGGTTGGAAAGAGGCTTTGCAATCTTTGAGAAATTCTCAACGAATCTTCGGCAATAGATTGCAAGCCCAAGGAAACTGCGGAGCGGCTTGACATTTTGAGGAGGCTCCCAGTTCACAATTGCAGAAACCTTCTCCGGATTAACAACAATACCCTTGGCAGAGATGGTGTGGCCAAGGTAAAGAACTTCATCAAGCCAAAACTCACATTTAGAGAACTTCGCATAGAATTCATACTCTCTGAGCTTGTCGAGCAGCAATCACAAATGTTTGGCATGATCCTTCTTATTCTTGGAGAACACCAAGATATCATCGAGATACACCAGGACGAATTCATTGGTGTAGGGGTTGAAGATGAAGGTCATCATACGAGAGAATGTTGGAGGAGCATTGACAAGGCCGAAAGACATGACAGTATATTCATAAGAACCAAAGCTTATTCTGAATGCTGTCTTGGGGATATCTTCTCCACGAATGTGAATCTGATGATAACCCATACGGAGGTCAAGCCTGGAAAACACCTTTGTACCTTTGAGTTGCTCAAATAGCTCATTGATGTTGGGAAGTGGATACTTGTTCTTGATTGTCTTCTTGTTCAATGGACGGTGATCGACACAAAGTCGGTCCATGCCGTCCTTCTTCTGGACAAAAAGAACACCACAACCCCACGGAGATGAAATCGATCTGATCAAACCCAGATGCTCTTGTTCATCGAGCTGTTTCTTAAATTCCTTCAGCTCCTTTGGTCCAAGCTTGTATGGACGCTTGCAAACGGGTTCAGTACTAGGCTCAAGATCGATAACGGATTCAACTGGCCGGTGAGGAGGCATACCCGGAAGCTCTTCTGGAAAGACATCTTGGTACTCACAAACAACTGGAATCTTAGAAATAGCGTCTAACTGACCTTCTCATTGAGAGAGAACAACCGAATGGTTTCATCACGAGCGGCATATATGATCACATCCTCAGAAGAGTGTGTCAATTTAATCTCCCTGGCAGCAAATCAAGGAATGCCTTGTGCTTAGAAAGCCAAGCCATGTCGAGAATTAGATCAACATCAGAGTCGCCGAGAACAATTGGAGAAGCCAGAAATTTATAGTTCCCCATATTGATAGAGACATTGGGAGCTACCAAACTAGAAGTCATAATCTTTCCCAGAGAAAAAACTTGCATAACTTTGGAAAAAACCTCTGTGTCAACATTGTGCTCCGATGCAAATGGGTATGACATGAAAGAATGTGATGCACTAGAATCAAACAATACTTTTGCAGGAATGGAGTTAACTGGAAGGTTGCCCATGATCACATCTGAAGAATCCTCTGCTTGAGCTGCATTCATCATGTTCACCTTAGCATGCTTGGGATTATGCTTCACCACTGCACTGCTTGAAGACCTCACAGGAGGAGGAGGCGGAAGGCGCCTTTGGTTGAAGCACTTGTTTGCATAGTGACCTTTCTGATGACACTTGTTGCAAGTAACCTCTGAGAGCGGACGATGATAAGAAGGAGGAGCACCTGTCTTTGGAGCTTGAGTCTGAGACTTGTTCTGATAGCCTGGGTTGGGTGGGTGGGAAGATCCATGGCCACCTTTGCTCTTCTGCTGGTAGGGCTGACGAAACAGAGGGGTGGAGGAAGCCAGAACTTCTGTTTCTTAGCTGCCACTTGTGAGGAAGAAGAAGACTGAATTGCATCCCTGATTCTCTTCTTTGAGGCCTCACACTTGAGCCGAGCACCTTCTTTCTTGAGGGACATGTCATAGAACTGATCGAACTGAGTAGCAACAAGAACGAGAGATAACTGAAGATCCTCTCTGAGGCCACCCCTGACGTGATAGATCATGCTCTTTTCATCAGGAATGTCCTGCCTTGCGAAGCGAGCAAGTTTCTGAAACTAGATGTTGTATTGATACACAGACATGCTTCCTTGCTTCAGATTGCGGAATTCCTCACGCTTGCTCTCAACAACACTTGTTGGAATGTGATGAGCTTTAAAGTCCCGGCAGAAATCATCCCAGGTAATCACTCGACCTCCTCTGGAATCTTTGTATTGCTGATACCAATCAGCTGCTTGGTCCTTGAGCTAAAAAGAAGCGAACTTGACGAAGTCCTTAGGCCTGACATTGCTACATTCAAAATGCTTCCTCATGTCCACAATCCAATCATCGACGTCCATGGCCTCGTCACAGTTGCTGAAAGACTTTGGCTGATTTGCAATGAACTAGTTGAGGGTAGCAAACTAAGGATGATTGTTGAATTTCCCTTCACCTTGATTCCCTTGATTGCCTTGCCCTTGGTTGCACTCTTGCAAGATTTGCAAAAGCATCTAGGTGTTGGCATTGGTGGCTGCCATGACAGCTTGCCATGCCTCCGGAGGCGGAGGAGGTGGGGGAGGTGGAGGTTTCACCTGATCTCCATCATTACGTTGAGGATTCAGGCGCGTTGGAGGAGCCATCCTGAAGAGGGTGATATCTGTTAGAACCATGATAGACAAATAGACAAGCTGAATCAACAGATAGAAATTGCAACATATAGTCTTCACAATAAACATTCGAACAAAGATTGAACAAATGAATTCCAGAGTTAACATTACACGACCATTAAGGTGAGAAGCCACTTATATAAAGGTCCATAAAGGAAACAACAAGGTATGACTGGAACAAATAAGTGGGAAGAATTACCCAATCGCATACCAAATATCTGCTGGAAGAATAACTAGAGCTACTTGAATTCCCACCTATTAACTCCCGAAACTTTCTGGTTATGCAATCTGGTGTTGGGGATACAGGAAGGCACAATATATAGCACACAACTAACAAGCCCTACGCTACAACTGTATCCATCCGTCAACACATAACCAAGAAAATTCCGGAAATAGTGTACCTCAACCTTCGAAAAGCATCTGTTATACGAGCTATGGCAATACTCCCGAACTCCCTCCCCAGTACTGGGTGGCGTCGAGGTTATCTCACCACTAACTGCATAAAAGAGATTTTTTATGTCGGGGAACTCAGGTATTCTAGAACTGCAACGATAAAATTGTGACGACAACACCTCGGAGATCAACTCCCCAGGACACTGCCACCAACCCCTAAATGTTAGGAGGCACCAAGAACAATGTTCTCGTCACAAGAATATCGGAACGGTCCCAAGATACTCGTGTGATCCTAATTTTTTTAGTGAAATTGAGGAGAGGAAAGTCAAAACATCTACGTCAGGAGGCCTCACCAGAGCGACAAAGGGGACTGAGGAGTAAAAAGAATCCTACTCTCTAATATATATAATCCTAAGACTCAAAACATTTTTGTTCTAGACTCAACAACGTCAGCGATTCGATAAAGCAGGGGGCTCCTAAGTCGGGGATGGCTCTGATTACCAACTTGTAATGCCCAAGATGCGGCTATATCTGACACGTGTCGAGGCACGACTTAGAGGCATAACCGCATGTTGGTTTTGTCGCAAGAAGGGTCATCTTCACACAATCCCATGTACAAGAACAGGGATAG
Source organism: Triticum urartu (assembly GCF_003073215.2). NCBI lineage: Eukaryota > Viridiplantae > Streptophyta > Magnoliopsida > Poales > Poaceae > Triticum > Triticum urartu. The sequence goes on along the minus strand of NC_053025.1, from coordinate 337,371,203 downwards.
AGATAAAGAGTTGGCTTACAATCACCACATCACACAATGATCAAATAATTCATACACGCCACATCACACAATGATCAAATAATTCATACATCATTCAGAGTACACACATAGTTTGACTACAAACAAATCCAAATGCAAAGAAGATAACCCCAAATGCTAAATCCCGATCGTCCCAACTGGGCAACCACTACTGATCATCAGGAAAAGACATGTAGTAACGGCCAAGGTCCTCGTCGAACTCCCACTTGAGTTCGGTGGCATCACCTGCACTGGTATAATCGGCACCTGCAACTGTTTTGGTAGTATCTGTGAGTCACGAGGACTCAACAATCTCAAAACCCACGAGATCAAGACTATTTAAGATTATGGGTAGGATGTGGTTATGAGGTGGAGTTACAGCAAGCACTAAGAAAAATGGTGGCTAACATATGAGTACAAGAGTAAGAAGAGAAACTACGCAACGTTCGAAAGCTAGAAGTGATCCTGAACTACTTACGTTCAAACATAACCCAACCATGTTCACTTCCCGGACTCCGTCGAAAAGAGACCATCACAGCTACACATGCGGTTGATGCATTTTAATTAAGTCAAGTCCCCAGTTCTCTACAACTGGATATTAAAAAATTCCCATCTTCTACATAACCACGGGCACGGCTCTCGAAAGTTTATACCCTGCAGGGGTGTCCCAACTTAGCCCATCACAAGCTCTCACGATCAACAAAGAATATTCCTTCTCCCGAAAAGACCCGATCAGTCTTTGAATCCTGGTTACAAGACATTTCGGCAATGGTAAAACAAAACTAGCAAGACCGCCAGAATGTGCCGGCAAATCCCGATAGGAGCTACGCATATCTTGTTCTCAGGGCACACCGGATGAGACATCCTACGAGTAAAACCAACCCTCAAGTTTCCCCGAGGTGGCCCCGCAGTCTACTCGGTTCAGACCAACACTCAGAGGAGCACTGGCCTGGGGGGTTGAATTAAGATGATCCTCGTGTTAATTACTCCCTAGGCAAAATTTTAGTTGTTATTAGGCAAATGTTAAAACCAAGGTTGGGCCTTTCTGGAGGAGTTTTATTCAAAGCGAATTGTCAAGGGGGTCCCATAACCCCAACCACGTAAGGAACGCAAAATCAAGGAACATAACACCGGTATGACGGAAACTAAGGCAGCAAGAGTGGAACAAAACACCAAGCAAAAGGCCAAGCCTTCCACCCTTTGCCAAGTATATAGATGCATTAATTAAAATAAGAGTTCATGTGATATCCCAACATATCCATGTTCCAACATGGAACAACCTGCATGGCACCTGCAACTAGCAACACTATAAGAGGGGCTGAGCAAAGCGGTAACATAGCCAAACAACGGTTTGCTAGGAAGTTGGGTTAGAGGCTTGACATTGCAATATGGGAGGAATGATAAACAAGTGGTAGGTAGCGCGACATGGCGATAGAACGAACAATTAGCAAGCAAAGATAGAAGTGATTTCGAGGGTAATGATCATCTTGCATGCAAAGTTCTCAGGGTTTTCGAAAGCTTGCTCCTCGTTAACGTACTCAACAGGTTCCTCATTCATGTACTCATCTCCCGGCTCTACCCAAAGCAAGAACAAGCAATGGAACAACAATCAATCACGATGCAATGCACAAGCAACATGATGCAAGACATGGCATGGAATGCAAGATATGATGTGCAATGCATACGGGTACTCCAGAAGGGAAAAGGATGATCATGACATCAACTTGGGAAACTAAGCATGCCACTGGAAAGATGGGGTGATTTTGGTCGAAATCAATATAAGGATCACCGGAAACGGATGCACGGTTTGCAAATGACGAGCAAGACAAGAACGATGCAAAACTGTGCTTAACAGCATCATAGCACTTAAGATGCAACAGGAAACTATGCTACAGCACTCCAACATAGCAACAAAACATACGGCAGTGAACTACAAGTGAAGCTCTACAAATCATGAACACTGAGCTCCTGCTAGAACTCACTAGAACAAGCCTAAAATAGCATGGCAAAAATGCAAATGATAACAGCTTGACACACTTTGAGAAAATACTAAACATGTCATAAACAGCATCATGTAGCAATGTTTAGATTTAGTAGACAACATGCTACAAGAACATATCATGGAAAACAAAGGCATGGCATCCTAGTACTAAAGGCAAAGAACAAAACTCCCTTACAGAACTTTAGCCAAAGATGCATAGAAAAGATGGTAGCACCCACGCAAACATGGCAAGTGATATGAACAGTTTCAGACTTAGAAGAAATACATAGCTTGGCAGAAACAGATTCATGATAGCAACTTTGCAAGCTCATGCCATTGACCACAAAGCATTTCATGGCATAACAAGGTAACCAACAGTAAGTAGACACATTTAGGAAGCTAAGCATGGCAAGAGCAAGTTCATAGGGTGCATGGGTCACTATAAAAACACATGGCAAAAATGAACTTCATGTTAACAATCTGCCAGCAACAATATTTAGCAAAGTAGAGCATGGTAATGACAAGCTACGCTACTCCATAATTGCAACCGGAGGCATGAATGGATAGAGCATAACCATATATTCAAAACACTCTTACTGAACTTCCTCAAAATGTGCATGGATATACTTGTGGCAGCAAGTGAACATAGCAACTTAATGTAACAGGAAAAGACTTGGCAAAAATACTAAGTGTCTGAAATCAGCAACATCATATAGCCTACTTTGCATGCTTGCGCTAGTCACCACAGAGCTCATAAAAATACAAGGCTTGCACCAATGTAAAGATGGCATGGAGGAGCTCCTAAAACATGTAGACATGATGCTCATAGGATGCACACAAAATGCAATGAAAATGGCAAATCAGCAAGTTATGATGAATTCCAGCAAACAACATCATATAGCACATTCGCAACGAAGGATAGGGCATCAATATGGACAGTAACATGCCTGCAAATGACACTAACATGAGGAGCAACACCAGACGAACATTTTGGTATATCATATGCGCAATTTGGAGCTATATGCATGGAGATATGGCATGTCAAAGAGGGTCACGTAATGTAGAAATCCAAGGAGTAGGACAAAAAATATACCCCTCGGATCTAGGGTTCTTCGTGCACGAGAACCGAGGCAGAGCCGGCTCGTCGGAGATGGGGGAGGCGGCGGCCGGAGATGGTGGAGCTGGCCGGATCCGGAAGCGGGTCCGACGAAGGGCGGCGGCGACGACAGCGGCGGGGGCCGGCGGGGTGGTCGGCGCGCTGCGGGGCGGAGCGGTGACGGTTGGCGGCGGGCCGCGGGAGGCACGGCGAGGAGGTTTGGCAAGCGACGAAGTCCAGCGCGGTTGTGAGGGTCGACGCCGGCGACCGAGGCAGCGGGGCGCGGTCGCGGGCGGCGGCGGGAGAGCGCGGGTTGCGTTGTGGGCGATGGGTCGAGGAGGGCCTGCAGCGGGCTTTGGCGGCGGGGGCGGCGCGGTGCCACGTGGCAATGTGCCACTCGCTCGGGGCGGCGTTGCGGGCCTGTCCGGCGGCGGGCGGACACGTCCGGCGGCCAAGAGGGAGAGGGGGTTAGGGTTAGCCCGTGAATTTCGGGGGAGAGGGCATATTTATAGGTAGGGGGCTAGGAGAGTCCAAATGAGGTGCGGTTTTTTACCACAAGATCGTGATCCAACAATGGAGAGCATGGAGGGGGTTTAGATGGGCTAGTGGGCTGTTGTGGAGGGGTGCTAGGCTGCAATGAGAGAGGGGTTTTTACGGTTACCCGGTTAACTGTTGGAGGCATCAAACGACCTCCAAATGGAACAAAATTTGATAGGCGGCCTACCGGTGATGTACCAAGGCCACTCTACAAATTTCGACCCATTCCGAGAACGGTTTTATCCCGCTCATGAAACAAAATCTGAGGGGTGAAATGGGTGCATGTGCGAGTGTTGGATTCCGAAACGGAGAACGGGGAAAATGACCACATGAATGAGACGAACACGAATGCACATGAGATGCACATCATGACATGAGATGAAATGCATGATATGAACAAAATGCAAAAACGAAAGACAAAACCCAACCACGAAGGAAATAACATATCACATAGCCGAAAATGGCAAGAGTTGGAGTTACAATAAGGGAAAGTTACATCCGAGGCGTTACACCCAAGGAGGGGACAACCAACCAGGGCGCACTAGGAGGCCCAGGCGTGCCCTGGTGGGTTGTGCCCACCTCGTGTGCCCACCGGGCCGCCTCTTTGCTCTATAAATACCCCAAAAATACCAGAACCCTAGGGGAGATGATGAAATATTCATCCAGCCGCCGCAGAGTCTGGAACCACCAGATACAATCTAGACACCATCACGGAGGGGTTCACCACTTCCATTCATGCCTCTCCGATGATGCGTGAGTAGTTCTTTGTAGACCTTTGGGTCCGTAGTTAGTAGCTATATGGCTTCATCTCTCTCTCTCTCTTGATTCTCAATACAATGGTCTCTTGGAGATCCATATGATGTAACTCTTTTGCAGTGGGTTTGTTGGGATCGATGAACTTTGAGTTTATGATCAGATCTATCTTTTTATATCCATGAAAGTATTTGAGTTTCTTTGATCTCTTTCATGCATGATCTATTATAGCCTTGTATTTCTTCTCCGATATTTGGGTCTTGTTTGGCCAACTTGATCTATTTATCTTGTAATGGTAAGAGGTGCCTGGTAGTGGGTTCGATCTTACGGTGCTTGATCCAAGTGACAGAAAGGGAACTGGCACGTATGTATCGCTGCTACTAAGGATAAAAAGATGGGGTCTATATCTACCGCCATAGATAAACGGATCTCGTCTACATCATGTCATCGTTCTTATTGCATTACTCCGTTTTTCCATGAACTTAATACACTAGATGCATGCTGGATAGCGGTCGATGTGTGGAGTAATAGTAGTAGATGCAGGCAGGAGTCGGTCTACTAATCTCGGACGTGATGCCTATGTAATGATCATTGCTTGGGTATCGTCGTAATTATTTGAGGTTCTATCAATTGCTCAACTATAATTTGTTTACACACCGTTTGTTATTTTTCTCGAGAGAAGCCACTAGTGAGACCTACGGCCCACAAGTCTTCTTTCTCATATATTTGCCTTTGCGATCTATTTTTCTCTTGCTTTTATTTTCAGATCTATTAAACCAAAAATACAAAAATACTTTGCTGCAATTTATTTTGTTTGCGATCTATTATTTCAATCTATCACAACTTTCTTGCGTCCACGCACCGTTTGAGGCGTTGTTACCCGAAAGGGATTGACAACCCCTTTAACACGTCGGGTTGTGAGTGGTTGTTATTTGTGTGCAGGGGTTGTTTACGTTGTGTTGCTTGCTTCTCCTACGGGTTCGATAACCTTGGTTTCATATCTTAGGGAAATACCTACCGCCATTGTGCTGCATCATCCCTTTCGCTTTGGGGAAATACCGACGTAGCTTCAAGCGACATGAAAAAGAATTTCTGGCGCCGTTGCCAGGGAGGATCTTCAACATAACCAGGTTCCTAATCACAAATCTCATATCCTTGCAATTTACATTATTTTCCATTTGCCTCTCGTTTTTCTCTCCCCCACTTCACAAAAAATTTCTGTTTTATTCGCCTCTCTTTTTCCGTGTGTCGTTCTCTTGCTTTCTAGTCTCGATGGCTAGCATCCCTACTCCTCCTTTGTCACCAGATTTTGAAGTCCTTTACTTCAAGCAAGGACAAGGATAAAACTTCAAAGATGCCTGGTATAGGCTTATGGAATCGTATCGTATTTCCAACTTAAAGGGGGATGCTAAAGTTTTGCATCGAAATTTTTACATAGGATTGGCTTTGCATCATAGACAACTTCTCGATTTTGCCGCTAAAGGAAACTTCATTGATCTTGATGCCAATGCTACCTATGAAATCTTAGAGGGAATTTTGGGAATTCCACCTCAAAAGAAGGGGTTTCTTTTTACCCCCGAGGGAGCTCAAATGTTGGACAAACTTCGTGATTTGCATAAGCATATGGTTGAAATACAAAAATATAATGAACCCCTCAAACACCTCAATGGTAGTATCAATCACATGAATGCCTTGATTACTCTTTGTAATAAGCGATTGAATATTTTGGATCTTAAGATGGTTTCTTTTTTGGAGAATATAGGAAAGCTTAAAGAGCCTCCCAGGTTTGAGAAAACCCTTACAAAAATTTCCAAAACTTCGGAAGACAAAACTTAGATCCTTGCTTTATGCCTAGCTAAGGGCGTAAAACTATAGCGCTTGTTGGGAGGCAACCCAATGAATAAACTTTATTTTTGCTTTTTGCTTCCTGTTTTTGAGTGTTAGCACAATTATTCTACTGTTATGATTGTGTTTTTTGTGTTTCAGTTAGTATTTATGCCAAGTTAAGCCCTTAGGATCTTCTTGGGCAATAGTTGTTTGATCTTGCTGAAAAAATAGAAAGTTTTGCGCTCACAAAATTAATTTTCATTTTTTACCAGAGAGCGATAAAATACCCATTCCAATTGAAGTAGACCAATATACAAATTTCTCAGGTCTTCCTAAGTTTTCAGAGTTTTTTGAGTTACAGAAGTATTCGAAATAGTCTGATTGCTACAGACTGTTCTGTTTTGACAGATTCTGTTTTCTTTGTGTTGTGTGCTTATTTTGATGGCTCTATGGTTTTCTTTGATGAGTTTTTGCCATAGAAAAGTTGGAATACAGTATATATAATAAAAAACAAAATATGAATTGGTTTGATACGTCACTTATAGTAGTGATTTATTATTCTTATACTAACGGATCTCACGAAGGCTTTGTTGAGTTTTCTGTGATTGAAGTTTTCAAGTTTTGGGTTATCTTACGATGGATGAAGGAAGGATGTAAGAGCCTAAGCTTGGGGATTCCCCAGAATCCCAAGCTATTATCCAAGAATGAGCAACCAACTAAGCTTGGGGATGCCCCCGAGCGGCATCCCCGCTTTCTTCCAACAACTATCGGTATTTTACTCGAGACTATATTTTTATTCGTCACATGATATGTGTTTTGCTTGGAGCGTCTTGTATGATATGTGTCTTTGATTGTTTTATTTTGTGTTTTAAGTCATCAATCCTTGCTGGACATACCTATTTGAGATATTCAAAATTATATCTTGACTTGTTAGAATTGCTCTGTATGCTTCACTTAAATTTTTATGAGCAATGGACTTGCTCTAGTGCTTCACTTATATCTTTTTGAGCACGGTGTTCTTTGTTATTTTTGAAGAAATGCTCTCTTGATTCACTTAGCTTTATTTGAGAGTTAGTAAAATTTTGAAGAAATTCTCTCTTGCTTCACTTAAATTATTTTGAGAGAAAGAAAATTTGTTATGCTCATGATCTTCACTTATATTTGTTTGAGCTTATGAAAAGCAACACATGAAAATTAGTCCCAAAGTGATAGATATCCAAGAAGGATAAAGAAAAAAAAGGGAAAATGTCATGAAGAACATTGGAAAAAATAAACTTGATTCTTAGTAATAGTTTTGAGATATGATGATGTGATATGTGAGTCATCTTGATGAGTAATTATGCTTTAGTAATAATACTGGTGTTAAGGTTTGTGATTCCCTATGCATGCACGAAAGTCAATAATCATGCAATGAAATTATATCCTACTTGTGGTGTATTATTCCGTGTTAATTATGATTAATGCTTGCTTATGAGATTATTCGTTTCTTGGTTGGTTGCTTCTCAATCTTTTTGCTAGCCTTCATTTTGCACTAAGTATGACCTCTGCTTGTGCATCCAAAATGCTTTAAACTAGTTTTGCCACATGATTCCACTATATCTACCTATATGCGGTATTATTTTTCCGTTCTAAGAAAATTTGCATGTGCCATCTCTAATTTTGAAAATAACTTCTCTTTTGTGTGTTTGTTTTGCTCGAGGAGCAGTGAGGGGTGGCTAATATTTTCCATGCTAGATGTGTTATTCTCAAGATGGGTGTTTATTCACTTGTCATTGCACGAGAGTAAGGCAAACGTATTAGGTATGCCCAGTCCCGAAATACAAAATCAAATGAATTTACTTTATGTTGTCAAATAATAAATTCCTTCGAAAGTGTTGGTATGGAGGGCAATCGTGGATACGGCTAGCCATGGAAAGTGAAAGTTATGGTGGAAAAAGGAATAAACTTTATTTTCTGTTTGGGAACCACCTATGATATATCTATGCATGGAAAGTATTGGGAACTCTAGGTCGTTTTTGTTGGTGGGATGGATACACCTCCCAAAATGTTTTTATCTCAATTTTTCGCTTTGAGCTCTGGCACCTCTACAAAACCCTACTTCCCTCTGCGAAGGGCCTATCTTTTACTTTATGCAATTTTTAGTTTGAGTCTCCATCTTCTCTTATAAAAGCACCAACTAGGAGGCAATATGATCATGCTTAAGTATTGGGTGTAGTTAATATTCGAGTTTGTTTCATGAATGGATCAATGTTTGAGCATGATGGGCTAGGGATAACTTATTTTAGCGCTTATATTTTGAAAGACATGGTTGCTTGTTGATATGCTTGAGTATCTAAATTATTATGTCAAAACTAGACTATTGCTTTGAATCACATAAAAGTCCAAATGTCCATGCTATAAAGAAAAGAATATGATATGACATGATGAACAACACTCCACATCAAAAATTCTATTTTTATCACTTACCTAGTCGAGGATGAGTAGGAGTTAAGCTCAGGGATGCTGATACATCTCCAACGTATCTATAATTTTTGATTGTTCCATGCTATTTTATTATCAATCTTGGATGTTTTATAATCATTTTATAGTCATTTTATATCATTTTTTGGTACTAACCTATTGACATAGTGCCAAGTGCGAGTTGCTATTTTTTCCATGTTTTTTTACATCGCAGAAAATCAATATCAAACGGAGTCCAAATGCCACGAAACTTTTCGAAGATTTTTTATGCACTAGATGGAAGATATTGGGCCCTGGTTGCACCTGGGGGAGTCCCGAGGAGGGGACAACCCACCAGGATGCGCCAGGAGGCCCAGGCGCGCCATGGTGGGTTGTGCCCACCTCGGGTGCCCCCCGGACCACCTCTTTGCTCTATAAATACCCCAAAATACCAGAACCCTAGGGGAGTCAACGAAATATTCATCCAGCCGCCGCAGAGTCCAGAACCACCAGATCCAATCTAGACACCATCACGGAGGGGTTCACCACTTCCATTGGTGCCTCTCTAATGATGCGTGAGTAGTTCTTTGTAGACCTTCGGGTTCGTAGTTAGTAGCTAGATGGCTTCATCTCTCTCTCTCTCTCTTGATTCTCAATATAATGGTCTCTTGGAGATCCATATGATGTAACTCTTTTGCGGTGTGTTTGTTGGGATCGATGGACTTTGTGTTTATGATCAGATCTATCTTTTTATATCCATGAAAGTATTTGAGTTTCTTTGATCTCTTTTATGCATGATCTCTTATAGCCCCATATTTCTTCTCCGATATTTGGGTTTTGTTTGGCCAACTTGATCTATTTATCTTCCAATGGGAAGAGGTGCCCGGTAGTGGGTTCGATCTTACGGTGCTTGATCCTAGTGATAGAAAGGGAACCGACACGTATGTATCGTTGCTATTAAGGATAAAAAGATGGGATCTATATCTACCGCCATAGATAAATGGATCTCGTGTACATCATGTCATCGTTCTTATTGCATTACTCCATTTTTCCATGAACTTAATACAGTAGATGCATGCTGGATAGCGGTCGATGTGTGGAGTCATAGTAGTAGATGCAGGCAGGAATCGGTCTACTAATCTTGGACGTGATTCCTATGTAATGATCATTGCCTGGTTATCGTCATAATTATTTGGCGTTCTATCAATTGCCCAACAGTAATTTGTTTACCCATCGTTTGCTATTTTTCTCGAGAAAAGCCACTAGTGAAACCTACGGCCCTGGGTCTTCTTTCTCATATATTTGCCTTTGCAATCTATTTTTCTCTTGCTTTTATTTTCAGATCTATTAAACCAAAAATAAAAAATACTTTTCTACACTTTATTTTATTTGTGATCTATTATTTCAATCTATCAGAAGTTTCTCCCGTCCAGGCACCGTTTGAGGCGCCGTTATCTCAAAGGGATTGACAACACCTTTAACACATCGGGTTGCGAGTGGTTGTTATTTGTGTGCAGGGGTTGTTTACGTTGTGTTGCTTGGTTCTCTTACTGGTTCGATAACCTTGGTTTCATATATGTGGGAAATATCTACCGCCGCTGTGCTGCATCATCCCTTCCTCTTTGGGGAAATAACGACGTAGCTTCAAGTGACATCATACACCTCACTCAGTGTCGAGACTGTTCGCTTTCCGAGGCACGTGCCACATCAAAATTGTGAAATTGGCTATTCAAACATCACACAACACCTCTTTAGGCCACATGCATGCACGCGGTGGTTATCCTAGCTAGGACACTCACGTGTGACGCTTCCATCTGTGGGCCCCCGAGGCCATCGTCGATGCATGCATGCATCACTTTGACCCACATCGAGAGAGGTTAATTAATTTCACCATTGATGAGGATTCTTTTGGATTGTACATATTATGGCAGGAGCATATAGTATGCGGTGAGGAGGGGGGAAGGGGACCATCATATGTAGTACGCTTCATGAACCTCGATCTGTGTGGGTGCATGGTTTATGGTTTTTGAGGCATGTGGCACATCAAAGTTGTGCATTTTTGGTATTCAACATATATATGTTCGGCCCACATGCAAAGTGGTGGTGGTTGTCCTCTCGCACCCACTTAAGCAGTTATCAGCGATATAAATGCTTTCCATCTGTGGGCCCTCTTGGTCCATCACTACTTTTTGCATGACAACACAAGAGAGGTTAATTTGACTTAGGAGGGGATTATTTTTTTGCTTGTAATACGGTATATATATATATAGGTCATGCTCTGGGATGACATGTATGATACAGTTTGAGCACACACACATGCATGTGTACGCATGAATCCCTCCCATCGAGTCAAAGTGGCTAGTACAACGACACGTCATGAATTGATCTCGCTCTGTGTGGGGAGCTAGTGTACGATTTTTTACGCACGCGCCACATCAATGTTGTGAAATGGTATTCAAACATGCATGCATGCATCACCTCCATACATATGCGTGTAGTGGTTGCCTTCGAACGGTACACTCCCTCGCGTGGTTATCGGCGACAAGCCTATATATTCGTGGGCCCGCATGGACATCCATGATCACCTTGACCGACAACAAGATAGGTTACCATGGCGGATTATTCATTCGGTTTGTGTTATCGTAGTATAGGTCATGGTGAGATTCAGACTTAATAAAGTTTGAGCGCATATACTATGCACGCATGCATGCATGAATCCCCGTCGTTGGTTTGAAATGCAGCGTAACATACATATGCATTGTCAACCAAACCCTCACTCATTGCCACATCAAAGTTGTTCCATTGTTACTCAGAAACACACCTCTCCATACATATGTTTGGGCCACATGCATGTAGTGGTTGTCTTCGGGGACTAGCTACTTGCGTGATTATTGGCGAGCTGGCCCATCTCCGAGGTCGCATGGACGGCCATCACTTTGACAAACAACAAGAGACAGGTTGTACAACCAAGGTGGATTATTCTTGGTCTGTTTTACGATCCATCTTTGTGAGAGATGCCTCTCTGGCCCGCCGACTGAAAGTGTGTGGGGGGGGAGGGCTGCTACTTCGCACTTTGCTAGCTAGGTGAAGCTCGGTTGGGGGGGCATGCATTCATAGCTTAGGATTCCCTTCGTGGCGACATGAGGGGGGGCTGCTAGCTGCTACTTCTCACTTTGCTAGGTGAACCTCGGTTGGGGGGTGGCATGCATTCATAGCTTAGGATTCCCTTCGTGCCAACACGAGGGAGGGGGGCTGCTAGCTACTTCGCACTTTGGTAGGTGAACCTCGATTTGGGGGGAATGCATTCATAGCTCAGGATTCACTTCGTGCCGACAAGAGGGAGGGGGCTGCTAGCTACTTTGCACCTTGCTAGGTGAACCGCGGTTGGGGGGGCATGCATTCATAGCTTAGGTTTCCCTTCGTGCCGACACAAGGGAGGGGGCTACTAGCTACTTCACACTTTGTAGGTGAACCTCGGTTGGGGGGAGGGGGCATGCATTCATAGATTAGGATCCCCATCGTGCCGACACGAGGGGGGGCAAGCAATACCGTGTGCTTTGCGAGATAGGTGCCACATCGAAGTTGCATTTGGTATTCAAAAATAAAACCACCCTTTTCATACATAAATTTGGTCCACATGCAAGTGTGTTCATGTTCTGACCCTCTCCCGCGTCATTTTTCGCCAAATTTATGAACATTGGACAAGTCGGATGACGCAACAGACACGGTTCACGCAAACTAACCGTGTGCCACGTCGGTGCCCCTGTCACGCACACATCCGCACAGTACATTGGGCTCCACAAGGCTTCCCCTCTCAAAAATATCTACCTGTATTTCCCTCAGTTAATAATCAAGGTATCAATCTAGTAGGAGAAGAACACACAAATCACCAATACCTACACAAACAATCACACACTTGTACCCAACATGATAAAGGGGTTGGCAATCCCTTTGCAGTCACTTGCAAAGGTGAGATCTGATAGAGATAGATAATTAAAACTAAACAAAAGATGAAATGTTTTTGGGTTTTTTGGCTTATAGATCTGAAAATAAAAGATTGCAAAATAGTAGATCGGAAACTAATATGATGGAAAATAGACCTGGGGGCCATAGGTTTCACTAGAGGCTTCTCCCTTGAAGGTAAATAATACGTTGAGTGAACAAATTACTGTCGAGCAATTGATATAAAAGCGCAAAGTTATGATGATATCCAAGGCAATGATTATGTAATATAGGCATCACGTTCGTGTCAAGTAGACTGACTCCTGCCTGCATCTACTACTATTACTCCACACATCGACCGATTCATGCCTGCATCTAGAGTATTAAGTTCATGAAGAACAGAGCAACGGTTTAAGTAAGATGACATGATGTAGAGGAACAAACTCAAGCAATATGATGTAAACCCCATCTTTTTATACTCTATGGCAACAATATAATACGTGCCTCGCTACCCCTACTTTTTCACTGGGTGAAGACACTGCAAGATTGGACCCAAAGCTAAGCACTTCTCCCATTGCAAGAAAAACCAATCTAGTTGGCCAACCTAAACCGATAGTTCGAAAAGAATTACAAAGATATCAAATCATGGATATAAGAATTCAGAGAAGATTGAAATAATATTCATATATAATCTGATCATAAATCCACAATTCATCGGATCTTGACAAACACACCGCAAAAGAAGATTACATCGGATAGATGTCCAAGAACATCGAGGATAACATGGTATTGATAATCAAAGAGAGAGAAGAACCCATCTAGCTACTAGCTATGGACCCGTAGGTCTGAGGTAAACTACTCACGCTTCATCGGAAGGGCAATTGAGTTGGTGTAGATGCCCTCCGTGATCGAATCCCCCTCCGACAGGATGCCGAAAAAGGCCCCAAGATGAGATCTCACGAGAAGAGAAGGTTGCGGCGGTGGAAAATTATTTTCATGGATGCTTCTGGAGGTTCGGGAATATATGTGAATATATAGGAGGAAGAACTAGGTTAGGGGGTCACCGAGGGGCCCACAAGGTAGGGGGTCCCCCCCACTAGAGCGCACCCTCCACCTTGTTGCCGCCTCGTGGCTCTTCTGACTTGAACTCCAAGTCTCCTGGGTGTCTTTTGGTCCAAGAAAAATCATCGCGAAAGTTTTATTCCGTTTGGACTTCGTTTGATATTCCTTTTCCGTGAAGCTAAAAAACAAGGAAAAGACCGAAACTGGCACTTGGCTCTAGGTTAATAGGTTAGTCACAAAAATAATATAAAATAGCATATTAATGCATATAAAACATCCAAATAGATAATATAACAGCATGGAACAATCAAAAATTATAGATACGTTGGAGACGTATCAAGCATCCCCAAGCTTAATTCCTGCTCGTCCTCGAGTAGGTAAATGATAAGAACAAAAAATTTCATGTGGAATGCTACCTAACATATGTATCCATGTAATTTTCTTTATTGTGGCATGAATGTTCAGATCCATAAGATTCCAAACAAAAGTTTAATGTTGACATAAAAACAATAGTACTTAAAGCATACATAATATTGACATAAAATGATGAATGATGGCTTTGCCACAAATACGATGTCAACTACATGATCATGTAAAGCAATATGACAATGATGAAGTGTGTCATAATAAACGGAATGGTGGAAGTTGCATGGCAATATATCTTGGAATGGCTATGGAAATGCCATAATAGGTAGGTATGGTGGCTGTTTGGAGGAATGTATATGATGGGTTTAATAGACCGGCGAAATTTGTGCGGTACTAGAGAGGCTAGCAATGGTGGAAGGGTGAGAGTGTGTATAATCCATGGACTCAACATTAGTGATAAAGAACTCGCATACTTATTGCAAAAATCTGTTAGTTATCGAAACAAAGTACTATGCGCATGCTCCTAGGGGGATAGATTGGTAGGAAAATACCATGTCTCGTCCCCGACAGCCACTCATAAGGAAGACAATCGATAAATAAATCATGCTCCGACTTCATCACATAACGGTTCACCTTACGTGCATGCTACGAGAATCACTAACTTTAACACAAGTATTTGTACAATCCACAATTACTCACTAGCATGACTCTAATATCACCATATTTATATATTAAAACAATCATAAGGAATCAAACTTCTCCTAGTATTCAATGCACTATATATGAAAGTTTTTATTATATCCTCTTGGATGCTATCATATTATGACTAAATTCATAACCAAAGCAAATTACCATGCTGTTTAAAGAGACTCTCAAAATAATATAAGTGAATCATGAGAGTTCACCAATTTCTATGAACTAAAACCGCCGCCGTGCTCTAAAAAGATATAAGTGAAGCACTAGAGCAAAATTGCCTAGCTCAAAAGATATAAGTGAAGCACATAGAGTATTCTAATAAATCACGATTCATGTGTGTCCCTCTCAAAAGATGTGTACGGCAAGGATGATTGTGGAAAACTGAATAGCAAAGACTCATATCATATGATCATACAAGATGCTCCAAGCAAAACACATATCATGTGGTGAATAAAAATATAGCCTCAAGTAAAGTTACTGGTAAACAAAGACGAAAGAGGGGATGCCTTCCGGGGAATCCCCAAGCTTAGGCTCTTGGTTGTCCTTGAATATTACCTTAGGCTGCCTTGGGCATCCCCAATATTAGGCTCTAGCCACTCCTTATTCCATAGTCCATCAAATTTTTTACCCAAAACATGAAAACTTCACAACACAAAACTCAACAGAAAATCTGATGAGATCCGTTAGTGTAAGAAAATAAATCACCACTTATGGTACTATTGTGAACTCATTCTTTATTTATATTGGTGTAATATATACTGTATTACAACTTCTCCATGGTTCATACCCCCCGATACTACACATAGATTCATCAAAATAAGCAAACAACACAAAGAAAACAGAATCTGTCAAAAACAGAAGAGTCTGTAGCAAACTGTAACTCTCGAATACTTCTGTATCTCCAAAAAATTCTGAAAAATTAGGAAAACTGATGAAATTTGTGTATTAATCTTCTGAAAAAAGAATCAGTATTTTATCATGCTTCTGCTAAAAATGAGAATTGCTTTCCTCAGCGCAAAAGTTTCTGTTTTTCAGCAAGATAAAATCAACTATCACCGTAAGCTATCCCAAAGGTCTTACTTGTCACAAACACTAATTAAAACACAAACACACATCTAACCAAAAAGCAAGAACAAAAATAAAATTGGGTTGCCTCCCAACAAGCGCTATTGTTTAATGCCCTTAGCTAGACATAAGAACATAGATCTAGGTGTTGCCATAAAAATAAGTCATATCACGTATGCTCATCTCACACTCCCTTCGTTAAGCAGCAAGCTTTCTTTGTGGTAAGCAAAAGTAATCAAAAGGGCTAAATTTAATAGGGTAAGAATCCCTAGGATCAAGTTCGGGAGGAATTGCTCCTCCTTCGACCCCTCGTATTGTATGATCAACTCATCATTATAAGCGTTCTTTTGGGAAAAAGTCATGAGCTTATTTTTCTAGAAAGAAACCTAATCCATTTTTTGTATAGAAAAGTTATCATTAAGTGCAGAAATTCTCTCAACTAAAACATCGGTAGGGACCTTTTTTCTTAAATTTTTGTTATAACCAACATGATCGACAGATTGTAAATGCATTATTTCTTCTTGATAAAAGAGAATCCCCTCTATGGGAGGAAGACCACCATAAATTTTATAATGCGCAAAAATTTCACTAGCTTCTTTCATAATGAATCTAAACTCATGAGCTAGAAATACGATAGCGGCGCATTTAACAGAAGAATGCACAATATTAGAGAACTCTAGGAAAATCCTTTGTATGCTAGGGTGCATATGAACAAATTGTCTTTCAAGTTCAATTACAAGAAAAATTTTTGCATCCACGAGACTATTAGTTTTATGGAGAATAGACCCACCTAATGTGGGTAGCGCACTGGCACAAGTAAAGAAATCTGGAATAACTCATTTTCCATTAATATTACCGCTACCTATGCGAAGTTTTTTAGTGTGCAAGATAGTAGATTCTTCATGAGGATCAAAATTAGAAAAATTATCCAGGTTTCCCTCATTATTGCTACTATCCTTTTCAACAATAATCTCCCCAGATTCGGACATGGTGGCAACAAATCGATCTAGTGAACGAGCGAATGAAAAGCAAGCGAAAAGACGAAGGGAAGAAGGGCGAAAAAAGGGCAAGTCTTTTTGAAAATAGTTTTGTAAGTGGGAGAGAGGAAAATGAGAGGTAAATGGTGAATAATGTAATGCAAGAGATGAGAGTTTATGATGGGTACTTGGTGGGCTTGACTTGGCGTAGATCTCCCCGGCAACGGCGCCAGAAATTCTTCCTGCTACTTCTTGAGCTTGCGTTGGTTTTTCCCTTGAAGAGGAAATGGTGATGCAGCAAATTAGAGATAAGTATTTCCCTTAGTTAAGAACCAAGGTATCAATCCAGTAGGAGAAGAACGCAGAAATCACCAATACTTGCACAAACAATCAAACACTTGCACCCAACGTGATAAAGGGGTTGTCAATCCCTTCACGGTCACTTGCAAAGGTCAGATCTGATACAGATAGATAATTAAAACTAAACAAAAGATAAAATATTTTTGGGTTTTTTGGTTTATAGATCTGAAAATAAAAGATTGCAAAATAGTAGATAACTAATATGATGGAAAATAGACCCGGGGGCCATAGGTTTCACTAGAGGCTTCTCTCTTGAAGGTAAATAATACAGTGGATGAACAAATTACTGTCGAGCAATTGATAGAAAACCGCAAAGTTATGACGATATCCAAGGCAATGATTATGTAATATAGGCATCACGTTCGTGTCAAGAAGATCGACTCATGCCTACATGTACTGCTATTACTCCACACATCGACCAACTGATGAAGAGCAAACCTCGAGGCGAGGGTCGATCCGTTGTTGGCCCGATCTTTCACGGCACAAAACTCCTTCACAACAAAAACTAGATGCGGGTTTACAAAGATGTTCACAAACCTCGTAAAAACATCACGCCAATCCCTCGATCTGAAGGAATAATGTGGACGAACTGTATAGGTTCATCTTGTAATCTCCTATGCGTCGCGTCTCAGCAACTCACATGCCAGTAGAGACTTTTGACAAGGTTTCTCAAAACTAGATAATGGCCGACGGCAGAAAAACAAACACATGTCTAATTCATCTAAAAATGACCTCCCCTTTACATCACGTATAGACTTGCATTATATTGTGGCCGGACACCCTAAGCTAACTTGGAAATCAAGTAATGAAAATAAACTAACCTGGACTCTTTATAATGGGTATTGCCTTTTACATCTCGGCAAATATCTGAACTACCAAAACAACGTAAGCTATAGATACGATGGATTCTGTGCGTGCCACCTTTTCCGTTGTAACTTTGCTCCGTTTGGTGGCCCCCAACCTAACACACATAAAGAAAGATAATCCCATGATCCGGCAAGCCTAATTACAACAGTAATATTTTCCTTACGAGGTAAGAACAGAAACAGAAAATCAAAATGCACCGCCACTTCTTTAAACCAGCCTAGACTCTTCATATCCTGATTGTCTCTTTTCTTTTCTGGCTCAAACATGCTAGTGTACAGGTCGTCTCTTCCATGCAGACACATGTGCTTCTCCCTAGGCCATGCATGTACGTTAAACATCTCTTCATTCTTATGTGGGTGCATCTCCATCATGGACATGGTATGCATGTACATAACCTGAACTAGAGATGCAACCTCCTCCAGATATTTTTCATCAAATATTGTATGTTCTGGCACATATACTTCACTAGTCTCCTATTTTAGTATAACAGAAACATCACCGACCACGTGAACAACTACTGGATTAATGGTGCCAATTACTGAATTGGTCATATCATCCTCTCCCTCTTTAGGCGGAACCGTCCTCGGTTTCAGTTGGTCCCTTCAGCAACAACTTTGACCGTGGGCTGAACATGCGCGGGGAAAACATCAGCAGCTTCTGTCTCCTTTGCCCTTTCTTGCTCCTTCCTTTTCTGCATTCTTTCTTTCCTCCAAGTCTTGAACGAATTCTTTTCCATGACCATGAGCATATATTTTTCATCATGTATGACAGTGAATGTGTTTGCAAGATAGTCGTGTGTAGCATTAATTTTCTTGTACCATGGCTTTCCCAACAGCATATGACAAGAAATCATCTGTACTGGAATTACGTCGCACAAAACCTCACAAGAAAATTTGTCGACTGAAAAAATGCCATAGTTTTGTGCGTTATGCCAAGCTTGTCGTAGGATGTCGTCAATGAATACAGTCGTGGATGTGGTGTCAACGATAGCTGCAGCTTCTCCACCATGTCGATGCCGATCTTGTTGATCGAACTGTTGTGGTCGATCGTTGTGGCGCAAATGTTCTCACCCGCTTTACAACAGGTGCAAAATAGTTCAGCACCATAGCCTCTCTCCTCCAGCAAAAAGCTGTCGGAGAGCCTCTAGTAGCTCTTTGGTGACATCGCGCCTACCGTCTCCTCCGGAGTGCCATGATAAACGCCGATCTCTGATACCACTTGATGAAGAGCAAACCTCGAGGCGAGGGTCGATCCGTTGTTGGCCCGATCTTTCACGGCACAAAACACCATCACAACAAGAACGAGATGCTGGTTTACAAAGATGTTCACAAACCTCGCAAAAACAAAATGCCAACCCCTCGATCTGAAGGAATAACGTGGACAAACTGTATAGGTTCAGCTTGTAATCTCCTACGCGTCGCGTCGCAGGAACTCACACGCTAGTAGAGACTTTTGACAAGGTATCTCAAAACTCGATAATGGCCGACGGCCGAAAAACACACACGTGTCTAATTCATCTAAAAATGACCTCCCCTTTACATCACGTATTGACTTGCCTTATATTGTGGCCGGACACCCTAAGCTAACTTGGAAATCAAGTAATGAAAATAAACTAAGCTGGACTCTTTATAATGGGTATTGCCTTTTACATCTCGGTAAATATATGAACTACCAAAACAACCTAAACTATAGATACGATGGATTCTGTGCGTGCCACCTTTTTCATTGTAACTTTGCTCCTTTCGGTGGCCCCCAACCTAATGCACATAAACAAATATAATCCCATGACCCGGCAAGCCTAACTACAAAAGTAATATTTTCCTTACGAGGTAAGAACAGAAACAGAAAATCAATATGCACCGCCACTTCTTTAAACCAGCCCAGACTCTTCATATCCTAATTGTCTCTTTTCTTTTCTGGCTCAAACATGCTAGTGTACAGGTCGTCTCTTCCATGCACACACATGTGCTTCTCCCTAGGCTATGCATGTATGTTAAACATCTCTTCGTTCTTATGTGGGTGCATCTCCATCATGGACATAGTATGCATGTAAGTAACCTGAACTAGAGATGCAACCTCCTCCAGATATTTTTCATCAAAGATTGTATATTCTGGCACATATACATCAGCAGTCTCTTGTTTTAGTATAATAGAAACATCACCGACGATGTGAACAACTACTGGATTAATGGCGCCAATTACTGAATTGGTCATATCACCGACTCGTGCCTGCATTTAGAGTATTAAGTTCATGAAGAGCAGAGTAACGCTTTAAGTAATGACATGATGTAGAGGAATAAACTCAAGCAATATGATGTAAATCCCATATTTTTCTCCTCGATGGCAACAATACAATACGTGCCTCGCTACCCCTACTTTGTCATTGGGTGAGGACACCGCAAGATTGAACCCAAAGCTAAGTACTTCTCCCATTGCCAGAAAAACCAATCTAGTTGGCCAAACTAAACCGATAGTTCAAAGAGAATTACAAAGATGTCAAATCATGCATATAAGAATTAAGAGAAGATTCAAATAGTATTCACAATTCATTGAATCTCAACAAACACACCGCAAAAGAAGATTACATCAGATAGATCTCCAAGAACATCGAGGAGAACATGGTATTGAGAATCAAAGAGAGAGAAGAAGCCATCTAGCTACTAGCTATGGACCCGTAGATCTGAGGTAAACTGTGCACGCTTCATCGGAGGGGCAATAGAGTTGATGTAGATGCCCTCCATGATCGAATCCCCCTTCGGCAGGATGCCGAAAAAGGCCCCAAGATGGTATCTCACTCGAACAGAAGGTTGCGGCGGTGGGAAAGTGTTTTCATGGATGCTTCTGGAGGTTCAGGAATATATGTGAATATATAGGAGGAAGAACTAGGCCAGGGGTCACTGAGGGGCCCACAAGGTAGGGGGCGCCCCCCTAGGGCGCACCCTCCACCCGTGTCACCTCCTCGTGGCTCTTCTGACTTGAACTCCAAGCCTCCTGGGTGTCTTTTAGTCCAAGAAAAATTAGCACGAAAGTTTTATTCCATTTGGACTCCGTTTGATATTCCTTTTCCGCGAAGCTAAAAAACAAGGAAAAAACAGAAACTAGCACTGGGCTCTAGGTTAATAGGTTAGTCCTAAAAATAATATAAAATGGCATATTAATGCATATAAAACATCCAAAAAAGATAATATAGTAGCATGGAACAATCAAAAATTATAGATACGTTGGAGACATATCAGTCTTGAACATGAGTGTGCTGCACGACTAAACTTAGTCACGTCGAAGATTGCGTCATATCCACCTCTTCTCCACCGTGTACGGTGCCCTCTTCCCCACCGTTTACGGCCTCTTCTCTGCCAACATGTCATGCACCCTTGTCTCCAAGTCCACCATCGTCATCCATCTCTTCGCTAGCCCCATGTCGTTATTGCCTGCCACATGGACATCATCATCTTCTTCTTCAATTATCCACTGAGTATAGCCATCCATGAAACCATGCATGAGCAGGTGCGCCTTCAAACTGCCATGGTCAAAGGGGTCCAAGATGACGATTAGTTTGCATTTTCTACATGGATATATAATCCTAGTCCATTTATTTGAATACATGTCTTGCACCGCGGTCGTAACCATCTTTCCACCACCCTTCCATTCACCTTCGTGATTGCCTACGCGGTATAATAAGCAAAAGAATTATTACCATGCATGCATATATATGCATATATCAGAGTTATAAAAAAATTCGGCATGACCTTCCCTAAAAATAGGACATATAGAGTTTGCCTGAAATTCGCCGAAATGGAAATAAATCGACATTTCGGCAAAACATAAGCAACTCATGTCACACACGATCCGACAACTACACATAGGCAGCAACTCATGCCACATGCACATTCTCACCATCCAAACAAAAATATTTCCATTCTTGCAAAGCACAACTTTTTACTCACCGATCGTCCCGAGAGAGGGATTGAGCACACACGTACGGTAGATGGCTGGTGCCGCTATCTAGCTAGCTAGGGATCGAAAGTAGTAGGACAAAGATGCATGGTAGATCTAGTTGGAAGGAGATGATCTACCTAACTAGTGTTGAGGGGGGGAAAGCAAGCTAGTGAGACAAAGGCATGACTGGGGAAGAGAGAAGGAGGGAGAGACAAATAAAATCAAGTGAGGAAGAGAATCCATTAATGAAGGAGATCGTGGATGGGGGCATTAATGGGGTGAGAAGAGAGGTAGGAGAAGGAATAAGTAAGTGAGGGAGGTAGAGGAGGGAGAGGGGAAAGGGGTGGGGGAGGAGGGGAGGGTGGGAGGGGAAAAGGTAGCTGCTATGTATAGCAGTAGCGCTGGTAGCGCACTGGCGCTACTGCTAAGATCCATAGCAGTAGTGCGTGTCAGTGGCCCAATGCTACTGCTAATCGGGGCCCACCTGCTGGCCCCGTGCACACATAGCGGTAGCGGTGGGCCACCAACACGCGCTACTGCTATTGAGCTTAGTAGTACCGTTGGTTTTCGCCCACCGCTACTAGTACGGGTAGCCCTGGCAGGTGGCGATGGGATCACTTAGCAGTAGTGCTGCCTTGCTGCCCCGCGCTACTGCTACTGCACAACCTATAGCGCTGGTTGCTGCCCCGCGCTACCACTAAGTAGTGCGGTTAAATAATCCCGCGCTACAACTAATATTCTATCTATAAGCTTTCTCCTAGTAGTGCTCTAGTAAACCTGAGGTGGAAAAACCTTCTGATGATAATGATTTTTCTATTTTTGATGTTGAAACTCAATCCGGTAATGAACATTCACCTAGTGATTATGAAAATGACAATAATGATGTTCATGGTGATGCTCAACCAGACAATGGTAAAGAACCAGATAATGATGTTGAAATAGAACCTGTTGTTGATCTTGATAACCCACCTCCTAAAAATAAATGATATGATAAGAGAGACTTTGCTGCTAGAAAACCGTGATGCCCCCGATTCTACTGTACACTAATCATACATGCAAATGTGTATGGTCAAGATCAGAGACTCACGGGAAGATATCACAACACAACTCTAGACACAAATTAAAATAATACAAGCTTTATATTACAAGCCAGGGGCCTCGAGGGCTCGATACACAAGCGTCGGAGGAAGCAACAATATCTAAGTACAGATATAAATTTAGATAAGACTGCCTTAAGAAGGCTAGCACAAAAGCAACAACAATCAAAGAGGCAAGGCCTCCTGCCTAGGACCTCCTAACTACTCCTGGTCTTCGGCGGCCTCCATGTAGTAGTATCCGTCGGCGAAGGCATCTGGCTCCAGGGACCCACCATCTGGTTGCAACAACTGGAAAGAAGGAAGAAGGGGGGAAACGGGTAGCAAAGCAACCGTGAGTACTCATCCAAAGTACTCGCAAGCATCAGATCTATACTAAGTATGCATTGGTGTCAAAGGAAGGTATGTATCTGTGGACTGAACTACAGAATTCCAGAATAGAGGGGAAGGCCTAGCCTATCGAAGACTAGCATCTTCAAGCAGCTCCAAGCATATTGCAACATTTAGAAGAGTATAGAATAGCATTTTAATATTTAATAAGCACATTGTAGTATTAACGCCCAGAGATCTTTCCTCGACTCCCTGCGAGAAAGCAATCCCAGAGCCAACATATCCATCAAAAGTCTCAAGTAACCAGTTCTAGTTGTAATAGATCAGGATACAAGTCTAAACGTCCATTACCGTGGACACGGTATTCGAATAGATAACTTCCCTGCAGGGGTGCACCATGTTACCCAACATGCTTGATTACTCTGGCTAGACACACTTTTGTAAGTCAATGCCCGGCCTCAGAAGATCAACACGTCCCAGCCCAACCTATGCTCAGCAGAGAGGTCCCCGCCGGTCTACATCCTAAGCACTCCAGGTCTTGGGCCCATCGCCCGTTGCACTCCGGGTCGTTGCGTGCAGGGCGGGTCCAGGCTCCACCACTACAGGATGGTGCCGGCCCAGCCATGCCGTAATGCTGAACTGGACGTTTGACAAAGCTTCGACTGATACCGTTATGTCGAGGCCCATAACTATTCTCGCGTGGTGGTTAGTGCGTAAAGGCCAGAGGCCAACTCAGAACAAATACCCAAACCTTTAGTGTATTAGGAGCTCACGGTAACGAGCAAAGACTCACGATCGATGTGACCCCGTCGCCCCGTCTCGTGGACTTACGGCACAAGCCCAAAATGCCGGGACGTGCAATGTAATTACCTCGCGGGTGCTCTCCGGGCCCGCCCGACTTTGAAATGAACTCGCGGGTACCCCTCAAGGTCGACCCGACTTCAACAACGGTCTCAAGAAAGTTCAGGTAACTGTGTGTCCATAACATCAAGAGGGAATCGATGTAATCCTCAAACAAAACTTAGGAGGAATCACCCTCGAGGTTCACACTTGAGGTGTTGCACGACAGAGTTGTATCGGGAGTGGTGAAGGAGGAATCACCCTCTATGACCATGACCGAATAGCTACACTACAGAGTTATCATCAGGAGTGCGTTACGAGGTATCACCCTCGGCGCTCGATAGTAACTATGCAGAGTCATACAACTAAAGGGGCGTGATGTGATGTGAGGTGTTGAGCTCTAGTCGTCGATCACGTTGATCGAGTCAATGATGATGAAGTAGGGGCAACAAGGACAAGGTGGGGGTCACTGATGGATCACTAACCAACCTATACTAAGCAATTTAGGATAAGCAGTAAGGTACAATAGCATGTTACAAAAGCAGGCTATGCATCAGAATAGGAGCAATCAAGTACAGTGGAAAAATCTAATGCAAGCATGAGAGAGAATGGAATGGCTGATATCGGAATGAACATGGGGGGTTTGCTTGACTGGTTGCTCAGACGAGGAGGGGGTCATCTTCGATGCAGATGATCACAGGGGTAGCATTTGTCTCGAGGTCTACTGATACGTCCATTTTGCATCATGCTTTTATATCAATATTTATTGAATTATGGGTT
This sequence comes from Triticum urartu, assembly GCF_003073215.2. Lineage (NCBI taxonomy): Eukaryota > Viridiplantae > Streptophyta > Magnoliopsida > Poales > Poaceae > Triticum > Triticum urartu. The sequence goes on along the minus strand of NC_053025.1, from coordinate 337,346,237 downwards.
GTTATTACACATTATGTCACAATACTTATGCCTATTCTATCTTATTTTACAAGGTTCACATAAAGAGGGAGAATGCCGGCAGCTGGGATTCTGGGCTGGAAAAGGAGCAAATATTAGAGACCTATTCTGCACAGCTCCAAAAGTCCTGGAACTTCACGGAAGATGTTTTCCAAATATATAAAAAATATTGAGAGCAAGAACTTCACCAGGGGGCCACACCCTGCCCACGAGGGTGGGGGGCGCGCCCCCCTACCTCGTGGGCCCCCTGGTGGCCCTCCGGTGGCCATCTTCTGCTATATGGAGTCTTTAGATGGGAAAAAATCATAAGCCATCTTCTCGGAGGAAACTCCGCCGCCACGAGGCGGAACCTTGGCGGAACCAATCTAGGGCTCTCGCAGAGCTGTTCTGCCGGGGAAACTTCCCTCCCGAAGGGGGAAATCATCGCCATTGTCATCACCAACGCTCCTCTAATCGGGAGAGGGCAATCTCCATCAACATCTTCATCAGCACCATCTCATCTCAAAACCCTAGTTCATCTCTTGTATCCAATTCTTGTCTCCAAGTCCGGGATTGGTGCTAGTAGGTTGCTAGTAGTGTTAATTACTCCTTGTAGTTGATGCTAGTTGGTTTAATTGGTGGAAGATCATATGTTCAGATCCTATATGCAAATACCCCTCTGATTATGAACATGTTTATGCTTTGTGAGTAGTTACTTTTGTTCCTGAGGACATGCGAGAAGTCTTGCTATTAGTAGTCATGTGAATTTGGTATTCGTTCAATATTTTGATGAGATGTATGTTGTCTCTCCTCTAGTGGTGTTATGTGAACATCGACTACATGACACTTCACCATTATTTGGGCCTAGAGGAAGGCATTGGGAAGTAATAAGTAGATGATGGGTTGCTAGAGCGACAGAAGCTTAAATCCTAGTTTATGCGTTGCTTCGTAAGGGGCTGATTTGGATCCATATGTTTCATGCTATGGTTAGGTTTACCTTAATACTTTTGTTGTAGTTGCGGATGCTTGCAATAGAGGTTAATCATAAGTGGGATGCTTGTCCAAGTAAGGACAGTACCCAAGCACCGGTCCACCCACATACCAAATTATCAAAGTACCGAATGCGAATCATATGAACGTGATGAAAACTAGCTTTACGATATTCCCATGTGTCCTCGGTAGCGCTTTACATCATATAAGAGTTTGTCCAGGCTTGTCCTTTGCTACAAAAAGGATTGGGCCACCTTGCTGCACCTTATTTACTTTTGTTACTTGTTGCTCATTACAAATTATCCTATCACAAAACTATCTGTTACCACTTATTTCAGTACTTGCAAAGAATACCTTGCTGGAAACCGCTTATCATTTCCTTCGGCTCCTCGTTGGGTTCGACACTCTTACTTATCGAAAGGACTACGATAGATCTCTTATACTTGTGGGTCATCAAGACTCTTTTCTGGCGCCGTTGCTGGGGAGTGAAGCGCCTTTGGTAGGTGGAATTTGGTAAGGAAAATTTTATATAGTGTGCTGAAATTTACTGTCATTTGTTACTATGGAAAGTAATCCTCTGAGGGGCTTGTTCGGGGTATCTTCACCCCGAGCAATAGAGCAAAGAGTTGCTCCTCAACCTACTGAACCTACTGAAAATGAAAATGAAAATGCTTGCTTTGAAGTTCCTTCGGGTATGATAGAAAAACTGCTAGCTAATCCTTTTTTAGGAGATGGAACAAAACATCTTGATGAACATCTGATATATGTGGATGAAGTTTGTGGATTATTTAAGCTTGCAGGTGTACCCGAAGATGTTGTTTAGAAGAAGGTCTTCCCCTTATCTTTGAGGGGAGATGCATCGACATGGTATAGGCTATGTGGTGATATGAGGTCTTGGAATTACAAACGATTGAAATTGGAATTTCATCAGAAGTTCTATCTTATGCATCTTGTTCATCGTGATCACAATTATATATATATAATTTTTGGCCTCGCGAAGGAGAAAGCATCGCTCAATCTTGGGGGAGGCTTAAATCAATGTTATATTCATGCCCCAATCATGAGCTCTCAAGAGAAATTATTATTCAAAATTTTTATGCTCGGCTTTCTGGTAACAATCGCACCATGCTTGATACTTCTTGTGCTGGCTCTTTTATGATGAAGACTATTGAATTCAAATGGGATTTATTCGAAAGAATTAAACGCAACTCTGAAGATTGGGACCTCAACAATGGTAAGGAGTCAGGTATGACACCTAGTTTTGATTGTGTTAAATCTTTTATGGATACCGATATTTTTCGTAAATTTAGCACTAAATATGGACTTGACTCTAAGATAGTAACTTCTTTCTGTGAATCTTTTGCTGCTTATGTTGATCTCCCCAAGGAGAAGTGGTTTAAATATCATCCTCCCATAGAAGTAAAAGTAGTTGCACCTATTAAAGTTGAAGAAAAGACTACCACTTATAATGATCCTATTGTTCCTACTTCTTATTAAAGGATCATGCTAAAGCTTCAACTGCGGTTCATAAAAGTAATATTAAAACATATACACCTCCTGAGCAAGTTAAAGTTGAACCTAATATTGCTATTGTTAAAGATCTCTTGTCTGATAATATTGCTATTTCTGTAATGAAACTGCTAGAATTACTAAACCCCGTGAAAAAGATAAACCTAGACCTGTGGTAGGCATGCCTGTTATTTCTGTTAAATAGGAGATCATTGTTATCATGACTTATGTGATATGGGTGCTAGTGCTAGTGCAATACCTTATTCCTTATACAAAGAAGTTATGCATGATATTGCACCTGCTGAGATGGAAGATATTGATGTCACAATTAAAATTGTCAATAGAGATACTATTTCACCAATGGGAATTGTTAGAGATGTTGAAGTCTTGTGTGGGAAAACTAAATATCCTGCTGATTTTCTTGTTCTTGGTTCTCCACAAGATAGCTTTTGTCCCATTATATTTGGTAGACCCTTCTTAAATACTGTTAATGCTGCCATAGATTGCAAAAGAGATGTTGTTACTATCGGTTTAGATGATATGACTCATGAATTTATTTTTTTCTAAATTTAGTAGACAACACCGTGAAGAAGAATTACCTAGTAAGGATGAAATTATTGGTCTTGCTTCTATTGTCGTACCTCCTAGTGATCCTTTAGAACAATATTTGCTAGACCATGAAAATGGCATGTTTATGAATGAAAGAAGGGAATTAGATGAAGTATTCTTTAAACATGAACCTATTCTGAAAAACAATTTACCTGTTGAAATCCTAGGGGATCCTCCTCCACCCAAGGGTGATCCCGTGTTTGAGCTTAAACTGTTACCTGATACTCTTAAGTATGCTTATCTTGATGAGAAAAATATATATCCTGTTATTATTAGTGCTAACCTTTCAGAGCATGAAGAAGAGAGATTATTGAAAACTCTGAAGAAGCACTGCGCTGCTATTGGGTATACTCTTGATGATCTTAAGGGCATTAGTCCTACTCTATGTCAACATAAAATTAATTTGGAAGAAGATGCTAAACCAGTTCGTGATCATCAACACCGGCTGAATCCTAAAATGAAAGAAGTGGTAAGAAAGGAGATTCTAAAGCTCCTTGAGGCAGGTATAATTTATCACCTTGCTGATAGTCAGTGGGTAAGCCCTGTCCATTGTGTCCCTAAGAAGGGAGGTATTACTGTTGTTCCTAATGATAAAGATGAATTGATCCCTCAAAGAATTATTACAGGTTATAGGATGGTAATTGATTTCCGCAAATTAAATATGGCTACTAAAAAAGATCATTACCCCTTACCTTTTATCGATCAAATGCTAGAAAGATTATCCAAACATACACATTTTTGCTTTCTAGATGGTTATTCTGGTTTCTCTCAAATACCTGTATCAGCCAAGGATCAATCAAAGACTACTTTTACTTGCCCTTTTGGTACTTTTGCTTATAGACGTATGCCTTTTGGTTTATGTAATGCACCTACTACCTTTCAAAGATGCATGATGTCTATATTCTCTGACTTTTGTGAAAAGATTTTTGAGGTTTTCATGGACGATTTCTCCGTCTATGGATCTTCTTTTGATGATTGCTTGAGCAACCTTGATCGAGTTTTGCAGAGATGTGAAGAAACTAATCTTGTCTTGAATTGGGAAAAGTGCCACTTTATGGTTAATGAAGGTATTGTCTTGGGGCATAAAGTTTCTGAAAGAGGTATTGAAGTTGATAAAGCCAAGGTTGATGCTATTGAAAAGATGCCATGTCCCAAGGACATCAAAGGTATAAGAAGTTTCCTTGGTCATGCCAGTTTTATTAAGGACTTCTAAAAAATTTCTCGGTCTCTGACTAATTAATTACAAAAAGATATACCATTTGTCTTTCATGATGATTGTGTAGAAGCATTTGAAATACTTAAGAAAGCATTGATCTCTGCACCTATTGTTCAGCCACCTGATTGGAATTTACCCTTTGAAATTATGTG